>NW_027186324.1:11794294-11802590 GCF_028583685.1 Petaurus breviceps papuanus
TAGCAGTGTAATCTCATTTGATCATTATGATGAGGGGATTGAATGCTATTAGCCATTTTACAGATAAGACTGAGAGAGGTTCAGCAACTTACTATAGCAGCAAGCACCCCAAGTGTCCCCAGGGTGGCTGCCAACACAGGTTCTTGGATCTGCTTTGTTAAAGGAAAGCAACTCAAAATGGGTTAACTTTAATTACTTTAATCAGTCAAACATGTATCGTTTGCCTCCTTCAGGGGAAAAAGGTCAGCACCCCAAACTTCAGAGTATTCAGACAGAATTATCAAGACAGAGAAACAGATCAAGTAGACATTTTCAAACTGTCCAACCATTACATCCATACCAAATCAGCATCTGGGTTTCATCAACATCTGGGTTTTTCAAAGCCGGGGGGCTCTCAACAATGGCTTCCCATAGTCCAGATCACATCACAGAACACTTCTCAAAGTGAGCCCCCAAAACAAAGCTACACATCAGGGCTTATATAGCCTTCTCCTGGCTCAGAGAATGTAACAACCTTATTGACCCACTGGCCAATCAAAAAGTATCTACTGAAAAACAAGCCTCCCACCCCAGGCTCCAGGTGCACTTTAGCCTAGGGGCAGGGAAAATCTTTAAATTTGCATTTCCATTACACTTAGCCAAGGTCACACATCCACAGTAAGTATCTGAGAGTGGTTTTGAACTCTCTCTTCCTGACTCTCAGTCTAGTACTCTATCCACTGTACTGTACTGTAGCTGCCTTCCATCCCTTGGTTAACAGGCACACAGCTGATGTGTCTTAGAGACAGGAACTGAACCAAAGCTGTGACTCTAAGGCCAGTTTTCCACCCACTAGGTAGTACTATGCCACTTCCTCTGTTTTTCTTTAAAATTGAACAGCCCTGTTACATATATTGTGCTCTAAACCATTAAGAAAGGTGTTGGCAGGCCATCCTGTTCCATGCTTTTCTAGAAATTAGAGAACCACATTCTTGCTTGGATTTAAAGTGATGTGGTTCTGCTAACCTTCGTCTATGTGTACTACAAAAAGCAGAATCCAGGATCAATGGATCCCAAATTCAAGATACTGATTCCTTGACAAGAATTCCAGAAAACTCAGTTAGGATCATAGATACAGAGTTGGAAAGGGACTTTTAAAGTCAGTTAGTTCAACTCCCTCCTTTTAAAGGTAAGGTAACTGAAGCCTAGATAAATCAAGTGCTTTGTCCAAGGCCATCCAGTTCTTTTATTAATATATTGTATTTTTTCAGTCATCAGAAATCGCCTTATTTCACCCCCAACCGCATCCTCCCCGTTCCTCATTTGAGAACAAGAGAAAAACAACTTCTTTAACAAATGTGTATAGATTACCATTCTTTGCCACCTCAAAAAGAGAGAGAAGTATTTTTCTACATCCTTTGGGTTTGTTTTACTTCTAATTTTCTTTTCTCCCCTTTCCTTCCTGTTTCCTTGTTGAATGAAGAATCTTTTTGTATCCAGTTCTGCCTGTGTGTATGTTTTTCCTTTCTTTTATCATTTTAGATGAGTGAAGCTTAAATGTGAACCGCTTCCCCTAGACTCTTCTCCTTGTTTGTGTGTCTACTTGTACATTCTGATTCTGTGAGATGTTCCTTAATTTTTCTTTCTTTCCCCCTCCCCCTAATATATTCTTCTTCCCTTCTTTTTACATTCTTCTCTAAGGTTGTCAAGACTTAATAGCACTATTTCCATCCCTAATTAGACTTCCTTTTCAGAACTGTTTGTAGTCATTTCATTAAAGGTCCTTTTTTGGGGGGTAAGATTTTACTCAGTTTTGCTAGGTTAGCCATTCATGGTTGTAAGTGTGCATATCCTTTGTCTTCTGAAATACTGTATTCCAAGCTTTCCACTTCTTTACAGTGGTGACTTCTAAATCATATGCCATTCTGACTGTGGTTCCTCAGTACTTGAGTTCTTTCTTTGTGACTCCTGCAGTATTTTTTATTTGACCTTTAAGATTTTGGTTATAATTTTCCTGGAAATTTTCATTTTGGGGTTTCTTTCAGGAGGTGACTGTTGAATTCTTTCTATTTCCACTTTGCCTTCTGCTTCTAAGAGATTTGGGCAGCTTTTTTTTTTAAGATTTCTTGAAGGGCAGCTAGGTGGCTCAGTGAGTAGAGCACCAACCCTGGAGTTGGGAGGACCTGAGTTCAAATCTGGCCTCAGACACTTAACACTTACTAGCCATGTGACCCTGGGCAAACCACTTAACCCCAATTGCCCTGCCTTCCCCCCCTCCAAAAAGAAAACAAAAAGATTTCTTGAAATATGATGTGTAGGTAAAGGGTGACACCAGAAGCAAATGAGAAGAGTGAAGAATAGTGTACCTGTTAGATGTATGGGGAAGGAAAGAATTCATAACCAAACAAGAGGATAGAGTGTTACAAAGTACAAAATAGATAATTTTGATTATATTAATATATTTGTAATATAATACATATGTTATATTTGTGCTTTTGCATGAACAAGGCCAATGCACCTAAGATTAGCGGGGAAGCAGAAAGCTGGGGAACAGCAAGTGTTTCTGATAAAGACCTCATTTCTCATATATAGATAACTGAGTCAGATTTATAAGAATACGAGTCATTCCCTCATTGATAAATAGTCAAAAGATATGAACAGGAAGTTTTCAGATGAAGAAACCAAAACACCTAGGCATATGAAGAAGTGCTCTAAATCATTTTTTGGTTAGAGAAATGCAAGTTAAACAACTCTGAGGTATCAGCTCACACCTATCAGATTGGCTAATATGAGAAAAAAGGAAAATGATAAATGTAGAGAATGTGGGAAAATTGGGACACTAATGCATTGTTGGTGGAGTTGTGAACTGATCTAACCATTCTGAAGAGCAATTTGAAACTATGCTGAAAGGGCTATAAAACTGTGCACACCTTTTACAAAAACATCACAAAAAAGGGAAAAGCACCTGTATGTACAAAAATATTTATAGCAGCCCTTTTTGTGGTGGAAAAATAGTGGAAATTGAGGTGAGGGGTGCCCATCAATTGGGAAATGGCTGAACAAGTTGTGGTATATGAATGTAATGGAATACTATTGTCCAATAAGAAATAATGAGGAGGTTTCAGAAAAACTTGGAAAGACTTGAATGAACTGATGCAAAATGAAATGAGCAAAACCAGGAAAGCATTGTACCATTAATATTGTTTTGTAATAAGCTATGACCGACTTAGCTCTTCTCAGCAACACAATAATCCAGTACAAAGGACCAGTGATAGAAAATGTTGTCCACGTCCGGATAAAGAACTGATGGACTCTGAATCCAGATGAAAGCGTAATTTTTTTCACTTTATTTTTTTGGGGGGTGTTTTTTCCCCTTTTTGATCTGTTTCTTTCACTACTGTGATTAATATGGAAATGTATTTTACATAATTGCACATATATAACCTATATCAAATTGCCTAACATTTTAGGAAAGGGGGGGGAGGAAAGCAGAAAAATCTGTAACTCAAAATCTTGTGAAAATGAATGCTAAAATTGTTTTGACACACAATTGGGAAAAAATAAAATACTATTAAAAATAAATATGTTATGTAGGCTCTTGTTTTGGTCATGTCTTTCAGGTAGTCCAATGCTTCTTAAATTTTTTTCTCCTGTCTCTGTTTTCCAGATCAGTTGTTTTTTTCTGTAAGATAATTTACATTTTCTTTTATTTTCTTTCAGTCTTTTGATATTGTTTTATTATTTCTTGTCTCATGGAGTCATTGGCTTCTATTTGGTTCATTCTAATTTTCAGGGAATATGTTTGGACAAGGTTTTATAACTTTTGTTCCAAAATGCTTTTTTAAAAATCCTTTTTCAAATCCCTTTTTGATAACTCTCATTTCTTTTGTAATTTTTTATTCTAGCATTCTTATTTCTTTTATAAAAATATTTTTAAAATTTTTTATTTTACCTCTTGCTTTATCTTTTCTAGAAATTCTAATTGAATTTGTGCCCAAATGTTAATTTTCTTTTTGACCTTACTTTGGAGTCATTCTGATGAGGGATGGCTATATGGTTCAGCAGGAACTCTGATCTTTATCTAAGATTAGAATGCCTTCAATTCAGTCTGGAAAGAATTCAGTAGGCCCAAGCAAACTTGGAGTCAGAGTTGTAAAAGTTTATTGTATGCTTTACAGCGGGCAGAGGTCCTTAGGGGACCTGCAAGTTTATTGTTAGGCTGTACAGTGGGCAAGAGGCCTTTAGGGGACCTGAAACCTTAAAGGGGTAGAATTAAGGTTTTTATAGAGTAATCCATAGTAGAACCCATGCCAATTATGCTAACTAGGTGATTAAGGGTGGGACTAGGGAGGAGTTAAGGTGGGGCCAGTGTTTAAAGGGACATACATTTTTAATGTATTTAATGTGTATTGCCCATAATTCATTGGGAAAAAGCCCCCCGGGGGGGGTGCCTACCTGGAGGTGTGGTTTTAGGCTTAAAATGTCACTAAGTCAGCTAGCGGTCAACGGCTGACTGAGAAGTGCCCAGTCTGCCACCCATCAGTGTCATGTTTGACAAGATTGATGTCTGGGAACCAAGGCTCTTAAGGAGTTAACCCAGAGATAGGGTCCTGAAGGATTCATGGAGGCAGCCAAGGAGTCAACCTAGAGATAGGGTCCTGAAGGATTCATGGGGGCAGTGGGACACTATACAAGGGGGAGATAATAGTTGCCTAAACTAGAATGTCTGTAGATACTTTTGTGAAGGATTGGTAGGTGTAGCTTGTTATTGTTCCAAGCTGAGATAAACAATTCATGAGTTGTTGCTGGGCAGAGTCAATGCTCTGAGGCTGGGGGCCCGTATCAGCAATGCCATATTCACAATGCCTATGGAGATTACAGATATGCTGATATAATTATCCATCACAAAATACATCATGCTTGCCATATGGGGGAATAAACTAGAAAATTTATTAAGATACCAAAAGACTGAGTCCCAAAACCAGAAAGTGAAAGCCATCAGAGTAGTTATGACATTGGCACAGGTAGATAAAGTAGAAAGTACCCACATTTTCAAGCCTTTGAAACAGAACAGGCTACCTCAGGCAAAGGTCCTCCTCTCCCCACTCACAGCAACCACCCAGCGTCTGCGCTCCCAGCAGCTCCGGCCCCTGGCAGTCCTCAGCAGGAGTCCTTAGCAGAAATTCTGGCTAACTCAAAAAGGGTTTCGCGCTGCCGCTGCCTCTGCTGCTGCTGCTGCTGCTGCCGTCGCCACCACCGCCGGCCACCGCAGGAACTCTAGTTTGGCTTCCACTTCCTCTTGCTCCGCCCCTTCCTGCTACGTCAGCAAGTCCAATGGGGCATGGAAGATCTTTAAATCCCATAACCCTTACAGGGCCGGGAGGTGATTTTACAAACTGGTTTTACAAATTGGTGTTACAAATTGATGTTACAAATACAGATCCCAAGCACCCCATCAATTCTCTTCTGATTTTGTAATTCTGTTTCACCATAATTGATCTTTATGGTGGGATTCTGTTGTAGAATTTGATGATCTTGTTAGAACTTAACTTGACTCATGTATTTAAGATTTTTCTAGCCATATTTTTTAGTCTTCTTCCTGTATTAAAGAGCCCTGCTCTGCCCTTGATCAAGTCCCCTTCATCATGTTAGTTTTCCCCGCTCTTGATATTCCCAGACTCCATTATGTCTTAGGATGTAGTGACCAGAGCTATTCCATGTGACTTTGCACAAAAGTAAAATGATGTCATTTGCTTTTCAGGCCCCTCTGAAGTATTGTGTCACCTTTTTGACTGCACAGATATATTAGGCTGATGGTTCATGGAATGTCTCAAAACTCCTGTAATGCTTTCTTGGATTGTAAATGATACTTCAGAGCACATAGTTCCTTAGATATCTATCACTGATTATTGACATGGCCAGAATTGAACCTATTGGAAGCTTTTGCATTCTTGCTCCAGTCATAATTTCTATGCTGGTCTGTCATTTTCTCCATTCCTCCCATTGTCTTTTTTTTTTTCTTGTTTTCTTGTTTCTATAATATTCATCTTTGGGATGTGTGGGGTGTTTTGTGTAGTCGTTTCAGTCATGTCCAACTCTTTGTGACCAAATTTGGTATTTTCTTGGTAAAGATACTGGAGTGGTTTGCTATTTCCTTCTCCAGTTCATATTACTGATAAAGAAACTGAGGCAGACAGGGTCAGATGACTTGCCTGGATCACACAGCTGTGTCTCTTGAGGCCAGATTTGAACTCAGGTCTTCATGACTCCAGACCCAGAACTCTCCACTGTGCTACCTACTTGGCTTTTTCAGGGCTGTTCATTCACCTTTGGTGTTCATCTGCCCCCCACCTCTCACCTGTGGTTCTAAGAATCATGCACAGTAGTCACATCCTGGTAACAGGCTCAGCCAGGTTTAATGAGGGGATCTGACAGGCCTCCACTCCATCAGTGAGTTAGGGCGATGTCTATCTCAAGCATGTGAAGGCTTCCCCTGGACAGAAGCCAAGGGTGGTCTAGCGTAACCCAGGTCATTACCAGCTTTTTTGACTTTTGCCTTGCCATTGGACCTCGATGGCAAGAGGAAGAGAGAGTGAGGCTGACACCATTGTATAACTCTGCTCCACTTAAATCCATTTCATGGCAAGTAAGGATATGACCCCTTGAGGTCACTGGTCGCCTTCAAAAACAAAGGATGAACAGTGACCACAGTATTCACTATTATATACCCTTACTTTTTCCTCTGGAATATCTTACATCTTGTTGTTTAGGCGTGTTATAACCTGACTAATTAGAGTCAGGCCAGTTTTATCCCTTAATCCTTTTCCCTACCATGCTGTGTTAGCATCTCATTATTTGTTATGCACTTGCAAGTGCCACTGACAATGTTGCTGCATGAATTTATTAAAAGAAACACTGTGTTGGATGGTTTGTAAAGTAAACTGAATTTTCAGATAAATAGGTACATCATGGAATCAAATAACTTTAGAATTTTTCTAGTCCAGGAATAGATATGTTTATATATAGACATTTTTCTAGAAAATTTCAAAAGGATTTTTCAGATTTCAAGCGAGGAAAAAATTGAGTTGAGGAGGAATTATCATGTTTTATCACATTAATTCCCAAGCTTAGGTTGAGATTCAAATTAGTCACATCGTGTTTACAGAAGGATGCTAAGGGACCCTTTGGAAAGACTTAGAGAGATTTCATGACATAGTTGATAAAGGGCTGGCCCCGAAGTCAAGAAGACACAGTGATTCAGTTCTTGCCCTTGACCCATCTTGACTTTATTTTCTCACCTCGCACTCACTTCTTGGCCACTGGCAATGACTCTCAGGCCTCACTCTTCATTAAAGCTGCTCTTGCCGAGGTTACCAGCAGTCTCCTGACTTACATTCAGTGGCTTCTCTTACTGTTCTTAATAGCTTCTGACACTCTTTACCGCTCTCCTAGACATAAAATCTCTTTTACTTATGGACTGATGACCTAACAAAAATGTAGCCCCAGAACTTGGTCTTGGGACCTTCTTGATCTTTACTCTCTCGGTAGAGTCGTTACCTCTTGTCCTGTGACCCTGCAGTGTTAAAGCCATGATTCAGTTATAATTTTTAGACACAGGAGTGTGAGTGAAGCACTTAGGTTGTCCCTCTGTAATCCCTTGCTCCTATTCCTATTACATAACCAAACTTTCACCTTTTTTATTCAAAAATTGTGTACTATCTAATCTCTGTATGGAGCATATGGAGGCTCTGATGGCCAGTAGAAAGTCTGTACTAAAGGAGACTGAAATCCTTCAGAAATCCTGAGCTTTAAGGAGCTAAACCCAGGAGAGTGGCTGCCGCACAGGGGCCTCCTATCTGTCAGAGATTCCAGGCCTCAGAACTAAAGACACTAGTGCACCTGCATTTCAGGAGCCTTACATGTACCAGAAACTCTGATCAGACTTAAGCTATAGCCCTCCAAGGTACCAGGAGAACTGCATTTTCAGAGATTAGGAATGGAAGTGTTTGCTCTGAAAGCAGGTTTTGTTTAGGATGTGCCCTGTGCCTTACTATTTTGGAGTGAAGCTGATGAGTCTCTAGTGATTTAGAATCAGATGTCTGACCACAACCCCCTGTTGCTTATGCCTCCAGCTCCCCAGTGTTGGGAATAATGAGCAGTGGAAGATGACTTCACTGACCCAGTTCTAAAATCATGCTCAGTCACCAAAGGTTTCTGGCCACATGGTCTCTCCCCATCCTGTGACTGGCCAGGGTCCACCTGCTGCATTTCTCCCTCTCTTCAGGTTAACTGCATACTAAGGTGGAAATCTTTTCCC
>NW_027186324.1:11807590-11850377 GCF_028583685.1 Petaurus breviceps papuanus
GTGTGACCTTGGGCTCTAAGTCACTAACCCTAACCCCAATTGCCCTGCCCTCCCCCCCTCCAAAAACAAAAAAACTTTGTCTGAGCTCATGATTCCTACCCCTGATTTTTTCTTTATTTTATGTTTTTGTGTATCTCTTATTTCCTATCCCACCTGATTCTTCTACTTTATCCCTATCCGCTACCTTGACCCTCCCCTATTACTTAACCTACCTATTCCAGGGATCCCTCCCTTTCCCATAATCTAAACCCCCTTCTCTGCCACCCCTTATCCTATTCCCTTACCCTCCCTTCTAGAAATCCCTCTTAAACGCTCCACTCTCTCTGCCCGCTTTCTGAATTTAGAAGACTTTAATACCCTTCTAGATACATATGCATTGTTCCCTCTTAAACCCATTTCCTATGAAAGTAGTAGGCTCTAGAGCTACCAACCCTGCTTTATCAGATTCCTCTGTGTCAGCTTTTCCTCCCACACCTCATTTGTGTACAAAAATTACTCTTTTTAGTTGTTCCTAAATGATTTTATTTTAAAAAATCATGTCATACTCAGATCTACCCCATTCTTTCTCATGAACTACCCAATTACTAATAACAGTCTTGGACATGTTTTCTGTTTCCTCACATTTATTGAGTCTTTGATTTTACCTTATACATCTCCTGGATCTTACATGTCAAGTCTTCTGTTCAGTTCAGGGCTTTTGTTTGAAGTCTAGCAGTTCATTAAGTGCCTCGGCTTTTTTCATTCAGGGTGTTGCTTAACTTGGCTTGGTGTGATGTTTTCCGCTCCAGCCACAGCTCCTTTGCTCTATAGTGTTCCCAGACCTGTGGTCGTTACTGCTAATGATCTAAGTATGACACTTATTATATAAACATGGATTTAAATTGCTTTTTCCTTGTTACTCTCAATATTTATTCTTGAGCTTGGGGTTTTGCAGTGTGACTAGAGGACTCCTGTAGATTTTCCCCATAGCATCATAGTGACACCAGGGATTCTAAGACAAAAGTGAGGAAGGAGAGCATTCCAGACCTGGGGATGATAGCCATGGACTGTAGCCAGAGCAAAGACATGGAGTCAGGAGATGGAATATTGTGTGCGAGCCCTGCAAAGAAGGCAGGATGGCTAAACTGTAAAATATATGTAGAGTAATAATAAAACAGGACTAGAAAAGTAAGTAGGGGTCAGACTGTGAAGAACTTTAAGTGTTGTTCAGAAGAATTTATGTCTGATCCTAGAGGTAACAGGGAGTCACTACAGTTTATTGAGTAGGAGGGTGACATTGTTTGACTTTTTGTGATTCTCTGAAGGGTCAGTTGGAGTGGGGAAAGACTTGATCGCAAGGAAATCAAGTAGGACCACGTAGAAGCTATTGCAGCCGTTTAGTTGAGGAGTGATGAGGCCTGAGCTAGGGCAGTGACTGTGACTGGGTGTAGGGGAAAGAGTGTGCAAGAGATGTCAGAGAGATAAAACATTTGGCAGCTACTTAGATGTGATTTACCCCTCTTCAAATCCTTATCATCCAGGGGCAGTTAGGTGGTGCAGTGGGTACAGCACCTGGGCCTGGATTCAGGAAGACTCGGCTGCCTAGTTTCAAATTTGACCTCCGCCGTTTGCTAGCTGTGTGACCCTGAGCAAGTCACTTAACCTTGTAAAGTGAGCTGGAGAGGGAAATGGCAAGCCCCTCTGGCATCTTTGCCAAGAAAAGCCAAAGACTGAAAAACACCTTGAATAACAAGCGCCATCTCCGTCACAAAGCCTCTCACTGTTCTGCAGGTGTTACTGCTCTCTGCTTCCTCAAATTACCTAATTTTTTTTGTCTCTCTCTGTCTTCTGTTCCCCAGTGGGAAGGAAGGAAATAAGCATTTATTGTATACCTACTGTGTGCAAGGTACTGTGCTAAGTGCTTTATAAATATTATCTCATTTAGTTTTCACAAGTAACCCTGAGAAGTAGGTATAGTTATCATCCCGTTTTACATATGAGGAAACTAAGGCAAATAGAGGTTAAGTGACTTGCTCAGGGTCACACAGCCAGCGTCTAAGGCTTCATTTGAATTGAGATCTTCATAACTCTAAGCCCATTATTCTATCCAGTATGCTACCTTAGTAGGTTATAATGCCTATAGATGTTTACCATATAGAGACTATTATACTTTGGTCTTTTTTCTTCTAATTCTTTGCAATAGTAGGAACTTAATAAATATTTGTTGAATGAATGATCCTCTCTTATTCTATCCATTAGTTTCTGAATGCTTCCTTTCCAGTTTTGACAGAGAGTACAATCATTAATAACAGCTGGAAAGCCCACAAGTGGGTCCCTTCTGTATAGTTTTGTGGTAGAAGTGAGTATCTACGGAGAAGACAGTTCATTGAGTTAGTTCATTAATAAATGCATTTTGGATAGTTATAAACTGTGGAAACAATTGAAAAGAAGGAAAAGAGAGGTTGGATTCAATTTGGCAAAATGCTTAGTGTTGTTGGTGATTCCAAGATGTTTCCAGACTCAAAAACCTATTTTTTTAAAATCAGTATTTTACTGACTATGATATTTGACAAAAGTCATGGAACTCATTGATGTGGGAAGAATCAAAATGTACTTGACTAACTCAGCAATGGAGAGACTCGTAGTGTGTATAAGTAGGCTGTAATATGTTCCTAAGGGTTACTTGTATTCAGGAAATTGCACTAGGAAAATAAGTTCATTTTTTTTTTAAGCGATTGGGGTTAAGTAACTTGCTCAAGGTTACAGGGCCAGTTATTTCTGGGTGTGTAATGGGAATGTAAATTTAAAGCTCTTCCCTGCCCCTAGGCTAAATAAAGTGCACCTGAAGCCTGGGGAGGGAGGCTTGTTTTTCAGTAGATACTTTTTGATTAGCCAGTGGGTCCAAAAGGTTGTTACATTCTCTGAGCCAGGAGAAGGCTATATAAGCCCTGATGTGAGGCTTTGTTTTGGGGGCTCACTTTGAGAAGTGTTCTGTGATTTGATCTGTATTCTGGGAAGCCATTGTCCAGGCCCCCCCCCCCCTTTGAAAAACCAAGATGTTGATTTGGTATGGATGTAATGGTTGGACAGTTTGAAATCTGTCTACTAGATCTGTTTCTGTCTTGATAATTCTGCCTGTATACTTTGAAGTTCGGGGTGCTGACCTTTTCTCCTGAACAAGGTAACTGATATATGTCTGACTGATTAAAGTAAGCTTGTTAATCCATTTTGAATTGCTTTCCTTTAACAAAGCAGATCCAAGAACCTGTGTGAGCAGCCACCCTGGGGATGCTGGGGTGCTTGCTGCTACAGTGTGGTGCTGAGTATCTGAGCCCGGATTTGATCCAGGTCATCCTGACACTGGAGCTGGTGCTTTTACTCATTGAGCCACCTGGCCGCCCCTAAGCAATTGGGGTTAAGTAACTTGCTCAAGGTTACAGGGCCAGGTGTTTCTGGGTGGGTGCTAAGTGTCTGAGCCCGGGATTCGATCTCCAGGTCATCCGGACACAACACTGGAACCTGTGAGCCTGTGTTCTTACTTGCTGAGCCACCTGGCCGCCCCATAAGTTCATTTTAAAGGGGAGAATGTTAGATATACCAGAAAGTGAACATATTGCTCATTTATGGGAGCTTGGTTTGGTGAGATGCAGGACACTTATGAGAGGTGCCCTTGTGGAGAATCAAAGGATGTGTTTTCTTAAACGCGGCCATTTGGGGCGTTGTGACCCCAGAGGTTCTGTTTGGAAACAGACAAGAAAATCCTGACCCCTAGCTGTGACTTTAACTACTAACGGGCACTTCTCTGGGCCCCATTTTCCTACTTTACAAAATGAAACGCTTGAACAATATCATCTCCAGCATTCTGTAATTCAGAGTAAAAATGCGATTGAAAGTAAAATGAAACAAATACAGAGGTGCGTCTAAACAAATTTGGGAGAGAGTGAAAGCCTTCCTTTCTTGTATAGAGGAGGCGGGACCATATCACAGAGGCCCTTGAATGTTAGAATTTAGTTTTTGGAATTGATCCTCTTAGTACTGGGGACTCATGGCTTTTTAATTTAAGGAAGCAATAATAGGCTGACATTGTTTTTTAAACATTTTTAATTTATTTGTTTCCTTTTAGTTTACAATATTCAGTTCCACAATCCCTTGAGTTTCCAGTTTTCTCTTCCTCCCTCTCCTCTTCCTGCCCCGTCACCACGGTGGCATGCAGTTATATACAGGATCCACAAATACTTTCACATTAAACATTAGTCAAGTTGTAAAGAAGGATTATAACCAATGGAGTGAACAATGAGAAAGAAGAAACAAAACGAAAAAAGAGAGCAAGTTGTTTGCTTTAATCCGCGTTTAGACTCTGTAGTTCTGTCTCTGGATGTGGAAATCCCTTTCCATCTAGAGTCTTTTGGAGTTGGACTGGCATTGTTAAGAGTAAAATTTTCATTTGATCTTTGACAGAAATTGTTTGTATCTTCCCCCTTCAATAACAAGACCACTAGATTAAGGATAAGCTATCTACAAACCTTTATAGCTTTATGCTTATTTTGAGGTTTGGGTGCCTGTCTAATATTATGGTATTCCATATCATTTAACATTTTACATTCTTGGGCATTTAATTGTATACTGCGGCTAGTGGGCTGCCACACTGAGTTTACCTGTATATATGATGAGCTTTGTAATTTTAGCTGCAGCATTGATAAAATGTTCATGATAAGGCTGTCTGGACACGTTACCTATTGTATCTCCTGGCTGTGAAATAGCTTTGCTACGTAATGAGAAGAAATACCTCTGAGGCTCAGAGACGGAATTCCATTTTGGCACAGTTACTTCTTTCACAAGTGGCAAAGAGTCACCCTTGGTTTCAATTAAGAAAGAAATTTGCAATTCAGTTTATTGAGTGCTTCTATTGCAATAATCATTGATATACTGCTCCTGGGTATTTTAGGAGTGTTCGGTTAGATTAACCACGTCTCTTGTTTCTCCTTTACTTCTTCTCTGTGCTGTTGGGTTTTTGCCCCTTCCATTCATTATTACTATTTTCCAGAGGACAACTCAGAATAATAGTGATCGAGCATAACTCAATTAATTATGTTTTGGTGCTCGTTAGCTGCTTTTTCAAAGGGTTTTAGGAAAAGAAATCAAAACCACCATTCTCAAAAATATTGTAGTCTATCTGTAGTTTTTATTTACCCCAATTGTCCCCTCTTTTACCCTGAATAAAAAGTTGAAATGATTTCTACACATTTTCCGTAATAGATCACATGAGTTTTAAGTTTTTTTGCCTACTGCTTTGCCCAGATTAGGCACTTAAAAATGTTGATTGAATTAAATTACCTGTGATGGTCTTGTTTGTTCAGATGCTGCTGTATACATCTTGAGATCTATAAATCATCTCTAGATGGAGGAACAGTTATAGACAACCAGTCATTGTCATGGGCAGCTCCACAGAACAAAAATGCTTCTCTTGCTAAAGTTTTTTGTGGATCATGTGCAGCCAATAGCAAATGCCTCTGGTTCCCCACAACAAAATAGACTTCCAAGATACTGTAATGCCAAGAAAAGGCAACTTCCCAAGGTTCAAAATACCAGCATAGCTGCTCTCCATTTTATTCAGTGACAAAGTAAGAACAGAGAGAATCAACATATAGCATAACTCAAAATACAGCATTCACCAAGTGTAATTCAAATAGTCTCCAAGTACTACCCCACCCCTGGACATTACATTCATTTAATCAGAATCACAAAGTCCCTGTTCTAAATACTACTCCACCCCTAGGCAGTACATTCACTTAGTCAACCACAAAGCCCCTCTTCTCAAATGGACATTAGTTTCCAATCATAAGTAAAGTACATTCATTTGTTCGATCACAGAACACAAAAAAGTCAAAAGTTCCCCACCCTTGGATTACAACTGAATAGGCCATCTACCCCAGAGTTACAACAAGCTTAAGCACAGCATTTAATACCCAAAGAGAGGTCTTTTCTTCATCTTGACAAGAGGCAAATTCTCAGCAGTCTTTGTTCCTGGGGAGACAAAGCTTAGCAAGGCCACAAGATACATTGCCAGTGTCTTCACTAATTCATCCTCTCTCTGCAGAACAGTCCTAGGACCCCTGAAAACATTAGCAAAACCCTCTCCCAGGATTTCTGTAAACATACAACAAAAAAATCCTTCTTCAGGGCTTCTGAACCAACAGCAAGGTTCCCAGACCCCTGCAACAACAGCACTGTCCTTCACCTGTGGACAAATCTGGCAAAACAACATCAAAACAAAGTACTGATGGGGTGGGGGGGTGGAAAACAGGATCCCGATAGGTTCAACAGGGCGTCTGGAAAGAATTCAGCTCAGCCTTGCTTGGAGTTAGAGTTGAGAAAGTTTATTGTTACACTTCCATGAGAAGCGGCAAGAGTCCTTTAGGGGACCTGCGAGTGAGAGGGGTACCTGCTTTTACCTTTAAAGGGTAGGGCTGCCATTGTCAGGGCTGACCTGACAGGAGGGGCCTCAGTGCATAGACAAAGGTCAGAGCTGACCAAGAGGAGCTTGTGAATAGACAGTTTAGATAAGATTTGGCCCAGGTCGTTAAGGAGACAAAAGGCAAGGACAAAGGAGGGTGTGGGCCAGGCCTGGGAAGGAATCAAGAGATTAAGTAAGAACAAAAGGGGTCGGAAGGGTGTTGCCCAGATGGAATGTGGGATAGGGGAAAGGGGCAGAGCTCAAGGGCGGGAAAGGACAAATCACAACTTCACAGACTGGCTCCACAAGTTGGTCCTACCTAGACCCCAGGTACACCATCAGTACCAGCATAACAGCCATGTCTCCTCAGTCCTTGGCAGCTCTCAAAAGTCCTGGGCAATTCCAAGTGGCCCTCAGCAATCCTCTCAGTCTCTCTCTGCCTCCAAGGTGCTGCTTCCAAAAAGTTCTTCTGCCTCTCTCTTTTCTTGTGTCTCTCTAAATTTACGTCACCAGCTCCTCCCAGTTCAGCCCTCTCTTTTTTGATGTCAACAAGTCCATCCCACAAGTGGGATTCACAAGCTCTGGGTTTTAACACAATCAAACCAAAAACCAAGCCAATACAGGGGGATCTTTAAATTTCATTACTATTACAGATGCTCAGTTTAATAGGGACTAAGGCTAGTCTTCCACTGGCCTTTTAACTCCATCTACACAGACATACCCTAATTCACCGTTAAGTAAAATTATCTTCAGAAGTAAAAACATGTATGTAATAATCAAGGAACAGTAACTGGAAGTTGCAGAGAGAGGTTTCCATTTAAAGGAGGAAAAAAGAATCCATTCCCAAAGTAGAATTATTCCAAAGTAACATTGGCCACCTCAGAAGTAAAGAAGTAGGAAGTAGTCAGTCAGGGGCCTCAGCTGAAAGGATTACTGTTGAGGTACTCATTGGACTAGGTAATCTCTGAGGTCTTTCTAAGTCAAAAGTTCTGTGATTTGGTGTCTGTTGACATGTATATGTGTTTCATATATATGGACATTTACATTTTTAAAAAATACGGATGGAAATCTTTAATTATTCCTGGAATTAAGAATCATCCTTTTCCTTGAATGAAGGACTTTTTTGTTAGATAGCATCTAGAGTGCTAGACCTGGCCTCAGGAATGCTTAAACCACCTCTGACATTTCCTAGCATTCTACTCACTCCAAAGTCATGTAACGTCTCTGAGGCCTGATTTGTTCATTTGTCAAAAGAGAAGGGCCAGATTGGATGACTTCTAAAGACATTCCAGGCCCTTAACACTGTGATCCTTTGATTTGAAATGGACTAGAATTATACTTTCTTCTGGTTATTTTAGAAATATGAAATGTCATAATAATAACTGACATGTATATGTAACATTGTAATATTTGTAGATGATTTTTCACTCCTTATGTCATCTCATCTGCTTAAAAATATTGTGAAGTAAGTAGTATATATGTTGTTATCCCCATTTTGTAGATAAGGAAGTTGTATCTGAGAAGGGGTAAATGCCATATCATAGGATCTTAGATGTAGAGTTAGAAGGGGCTTCAGACCATGGAGTTCAGTACCTTCATTTTACAGATGAGAAAACTGAGGCATGGATATTTTAAATGACTTGTCTAGGGTCACACTGCTATTAAGTGACTGAAGTAGCATTTCAGTCCGTGTCTTTCTGATGCCAGGTCTGGTGCCCTGGAAGCCATGTCGCACACTGCCTGGTGGAGAGTGAGGAAGACCTGCGTTCAGATTGTCTTCAGACATATGCTTGCTATGAGACTCTGTGTAAGGCACTCAGCTTCTGTGTGCCTCAGTTTACTCAACTGCAAAATGAAGATAATAATGGCACTTACTTCCCAGGATTGTTGTGAGGATTAAATGAGATAATATTTGTAAAATGCTTAACACAATGCCTGGTCATGGCTGGCATTTAATAAATGCTTATTCCTTTCACCTCCTTTTCCATTATGCCATATTACCTCTAGTGTCTGAGGTGAGACTTGAACTCATCTCTTCTGATTTCAAGTATAGACCTTTATCCATCACACCACAAACATATGCTATTTAATAGTCTGTTTCTGGGCTTTTTCATGAATAAGATTTGGAAAACAGAAGCCATCGTTTTAACTGTTTTATTAGACTGGGACTTATTTTGGTGAATCTAGAAGCATTTTGCTTAGATATGAAAACTTTAATTTTTTTCTCTTTATTATTATTTGGATTTTAGAAAATGAAGAAGTCAAGGAAACAACTTTACGAGAGCTTAAAATGCTTCGAACTCTAAAACAAGAAAATATAGTGGAACTGAAGGAAGCTTTCCGAAGAAGGGGGAAATTATACTTGGTGTTTGAATATGTGGAAAAAGTAAGTAACTTTCTGGAGCCAGGTTCTTCTATTTAGAATGAATTCTAAAATTATTGAAGAAGCTAGTTTGTCTGTTGTGACTATCAATTATTGTTATACACATTTGGTTTAAGCATTTTAAAATGAAGACATTGTTATCCATAATATTTATGAATACTATGAAAAATTACTGAAATATGCATAAGTATTTTTATGAAATTGGCTTTTTAATGAAATTCCATGTGATTCTTAGAATTTAAATGGTATTACTAATTCAGATTTCTAGCCCATAGCATCTGGTAAATGTATTGTCATTGTATTTTGTACCATATTTATTTTGAAATAAACCTACAGTAAGTCTCTGAAGATACATGTGAAAGGATATATCTTAAGTAATTTATGCTTATCACAGTCCTGGATTTAAAACTTATTAAATTATTGAGTATTAAGCAGTCAGTATTGAATTATGAACAGATATATTTGTTCCTACATGCAAATTTTTCTATGTTAAATGGTTTTTTTATGTTAAATTTAACAGGTTTTTTAAAATGTCTGCTTTTTGTCTGTCATTATATCATATTTGGTGCTAGAGACAGAATCATAGTTTTAAATGGTAGAAGAGACCTTCATAGTTCACATTTTGTTCAACTAGGTAAGATATTTTACAGATGAGTCAGTAAAAATGGAAAGTTGAAGTCGCTTTCCTAAGTTTACATATCTAGTAAGAAGCAGAAGGAAAACTTGAATCTAGAATCCTGATCTTCTGCCTCTTAATAGTGTTTTTTCCACCACACCATGCTGTATTTGGAAGCAAGACATTGTGTCTAATTTTGAGGAGATTGCAGGCTCATTGCAAAGGTAAGCGAGACACAAGAACCCATTATAGAATGAGAGAGACTGAGATAGGAGTTGGATCTGTGATTTCATTAGTATAGAAAACTCCAGAATGAGGAAACTCTCTCTCTACCGATATAGAACAAGAGAACATTACAGACAATTACTTGCTGAAATGTGTTGGTTGTAGACAATAATTTTTATGGATGTGCATATATTTAGAGAAATCATTAGGAATTAATAAAGTTAGAGAAGGAATAATAGAGGAAAAGTGGGATTCCCTGACCTTTAACATAGGCCCTCCAAAAAGTGGCCTCACACACTTGGTCTCAGCAAAAGTCTTGAGACTGGATGGCTCTGCCTTTCACGTGTACTCACTTTCTCCCAAACCTCCTGTGAATGCTGTTATACTCTTTCTCCTCATGTAGAATGAATGAAATGGATGCCCAAATAAATCAGGCCAATTAGTGGGCAAACCTGGGACTTGGATCCAGGGAAGCTCTTTCCCTTCATTTCTGTCACCCTTTGATATATTATCTCTAGCTACTAATGGAAAGCAACTAAGACCCTGCCCCAGTTTATGATTGTGCATCCCTAAAATTGTGTCTGATTTTACTGTCTGTTTAGAAAGCATTATTTGCTTTAGAAAATTTCAGAATTCAGTTTTCAAAAGTGACTAAGTCATGTCTTTCTCTACCATCTAGAGACACAGATTAGGTTAGTACCTGATAATGTAAAGTGCTGTTCCAGAACCACTAGTGTTCTCCCACATAAAGACCAGGGCTCTGTAGATTTAGTAGGACCTCTCATTTGAAATGTTGTGCTTTGATTATGTTTCTTGCCTTCAGCTCAAAGCAGGCAGAATCTTTGTATGTGGAACTGAATAATTGTGCATATGGCCTTTCCTGTGAAGATGATGGGACAGATTGTAGATGAGACCAACTGTGCTCCGTTTTCCCTTCTGTCACTGCAGTGTTGTTCCAAGTATAGTCTTTCTACTTTGGGGGGAGGCTTTGACAAGGTCTGCCATTGTGGCGTCTTCCCGGAGGCCCCCGACCACATCCTCACTTTGCTGCCTGTCATTTTTGCCTGGCCATTGCATTTCTGCTAGGGTTCCTTCTGTGTTCTCTCTCCTTCTCTCTTCTCATCCCTTACACTGCCATTCTTAGATGAACATGACATCATCTTCTGGGTAAGATTCTTATTTCACTACCCTTCTCACTAACATAACAGTCTTTCAGAATTTGCAGGGAGCGGGAGAATACTAGAGATAGGAATGTGTGTATGTGACAAAATTCCCCTGTTCTGAAGCTCTGGCAGATCTCTTGTAACCTCCAGGATCAGATATAAGATCTTCTTTCTGGCTTAAAAGCCCTTTTAGACCTGAATCCTCTCTACCTTCTAACGCCTTCCATGTATTCTGTGACCTGGCGACACTGGCCGCCCCTCTCTTCCTTGCACACAGCATTCCATCTCTCTACCTCATGCATTTTCTTCAGCTGTGCCCTATGTCTGGAACTCACCCCCAGGTCCACTTCCCAGCTTTCCTGGCTTCCTTTGAGGCTCAGTTAATGTCCCACCTTCTTCAAGAAAGTTTTCCCTGTCTCGCTTAGTTTTAGCGTCTTCTGAGATTGCTTTTAATTTATCCTGTATATCTCTTGTTTGTACATGGTAATTGCACCCCCCACACACATACACACACATTGACTAAATTTCACAGTTGCTGTAATAATGGAAGCAGTTTTGTTAAGGTCCAGTCAGGGGTATTTCAGGTTCTGTAGCTGAACTGAAATCTGTTACTTGATGAGTCGTTTTGTTTTCATTGGTGAGAAGGTGGCCCTTTGATGTTTAAAATTACTGATAGATTATGTTAGCAGTTTTGCCATGAACCTGCTACGCTCCTACCTACCCACTCCCAATTTTCTTCCCCCCAACACATTCCAGAGCAGTTTTTTTATAATTCCCTCTCAGGTTTTCTCATTGCTACCACCTTCACCCTTTATGGAATATTGCATTAGCAATCTCCCTAGTTTTCCTGACTTTTAGGGCTCTTTGTATAACATCATCATAATAGCATTGATTTAGAGGCCGAAGTGACCTTGGAGAGATCATGAGCATGACCAGAACCAGACTAATTATATTTGCCCTCAAACCTGACCCTCCCCTCTTCCTAGCTTCCCAGTTTCTATTTAGGGCATCACTGTTCTCTTAGTAAATCTCAGTCACTGAATAGGCCCTGCTTCAGTCAAACTGAGACCTGTTAAAGACCTTTGCTTGAGCAGTCCAAGGATCCCCACTTCATCTTGGGTCATCTCTGGTTGTCCTGATCTGCCTCTGTTCCCGGTCCCAGATGACTCTGGAGGTGAAAGTAAGGCTGGCGATTTTATGCAGCCCTCCCTCGTTTAAATCCATTTCGCATGTGTATCAACGCATCACCTTTCTGATGTCATGGCCCTCTTCGAGAACGAAGGACAGACAGCAGCAGCAACTCTCGTTAGAAACCCAAGAGTCATCTTGAACTTTTCCCTCCCACTCACCCCACATATCCAGCCGGTTTTCTAAATCTCAATTCTACCTTGCCAGTATCTTTCCCATCTGTCCCCTTTCCTGCATTCACACAGCTGCTATCCTAGTTCAGGGCCTTATCGCGTCTTGTTTCAGTTTTTGCATTGTATCTTAATTGGCCTTCCTGCTCCAGTCTCAACTTTCTAATTCATCCTCAGCTCAGGTACCAAATCTATATTCCTAAAGCCAAGTCCAGCATCGTGTACATGTTGTTATTGTTTAATTGTTTTAGGCTTGTTCAACTCTTCATGATCACATTTGGGATTTTCTTGGCGAAGGTACTGGAATGTTTTGCCATTTCCTCTCATTTTACAGATAAGGAAACTGAGGTAAACAGGGTTAAGTGACTTACCCAGGGTCACACAGCTAATAAATGTCTGAGGTTGGATTTGAACTTAGATCTTGCTGAATCTAGGCCAGGGACTCATCCACCATACCACATAGCTGCTCTCATCGCTTGTTAGTTAAGTGATAATCACTTGAATTCTCAAGAAACTACAATGACTTCCTTTAGCTTTTAGAAAAAATATAAAAAAGACCTCTCTCATTTCCCCTTCCTGGAAGTCCCAGCTTCCTTCAAACCTTTGTTCCCTTACCACCTGCTGTAGGAACCCTTTCCTGATCCTGTCTTCCTCCCAAAACCCCCAGGAAAAATTTTGTATAGAGTCTATCTAATTTTCTATGCAAATGCTTTTTCTCCCACTTTCCACCTAATATTAAACTCTATGAGGGTAGGAATTATTTTATTTTTCTTTGTATTTCCTGCCTGGCACAGACTTGATGCCTGATAAATGATTATTATTTCCCATTTCTTTTTTTATATTTTATTCAGTTTTCAACATTCACTTTTATAAGATTTTGAGTTTTAAATTTTCTCCCCCTCTTTCCCCTCCCCTTTGTTAAGATGGCATGCAATTTGGTATAGGCTAAACCTGTACAATCATATTAAACATTTTCACTTTAATGATGTTGTGAAGAAGAATTAGAACCAAAGGGAAAAAACATGAGAAAGAAAAATCCAAAGGAAAAAAAAAGAGAGAGAAAATAGTATGCTTTGATCTTCATTCAGACGCCATAGTTCTTTCTCTGGGTGTAGATAGCATTATCCATCATGAGTTTTTTAGAATTACTTAGAAGAGCTGAGTCTATCAATATTCGTCACTGAACAGTGTTGCTGTTACTCTGTATGATTTTCTCCTGGTTCTGCTCGCCACTCAGTATCAATTCGTGCGAGTCTTTCCAGGTTTTGCTGAAGTCTGCCTGCCCATCATTTCTTATGGAACGATAATATTTCATTATATTCAAATACCACAACTTGTTCAGCCATGCCCCAATTGATGGACATTTCCTTGATTTCCAATTCTTTGCCACCACAAAAAGAGCTGCTATGACTATTTTTGTATATGTGGGTCCTTTTTTCTGATCCCTTTGGGACACAGACCTAGAGGTGGTATTGCAGGATCAAAGGGCATGCACAATTTTATAGCCCTTTGGGCATAGTTCCAAATTGCTCTCCAGAATGGTTGGATCAGTTCACAAGTCCACCAGTGCTACATTAATGTTCCAATTTTCCCACATCTCCAACATTGATCATTTTCCTATTTTGTCATGTTAGCCAATCTGATCGGTGGGATGTGGCACCTCAGAGTTGTTTTAATTTGCATTTCTCTACTCAATAGTGATTTAGACCATTTATTCCTATGACTATGGATAGCTTTAATTTCTTCCTCTGAAAACTGCCTGTTCATATCCTTTAACCATGATTTGTATTTTTATAAAATTGATTCCGTTCTCTATATATTTTAGAAATGAGGCCTTTATCAGAGACACTGGTTGTAAAAATGGTTTCAGCTTTCTGCTTCCCTTCTGATCTTGCTTGCATTGGCTTTGTTTGTGAAAAACTTTAGTTTAATGTAATCATAATCATCCATTTTGCTTCTTACAATGTTCTGTATCTCGTTTGGTCATAGATCCGGCAGGTACACTGTTTCCCTAATTTGCTTATAGTATAACCCTCTATGTCTAAATCATGTGCCTATCTTGACTTTACCTTGGTGTACAGTGGTTGATCTGTGCTAGTTTCTGCTGTACTATTTTCCAGTTTTCCCAGTGGTTTTGGTCAGATAGTGAGTTTTTATTCCAGAAGCTGGAGTCTTTGGGTTTATCAAACAATACATTGCTGTAGTCATTGACTTCTGTGTCTTGTATCCATAATCTGTTCCACCACTATTTCTTACCCATACCAAGTAGTTTTGACGATTGGTGTTTTATGATACAGTTTTATATCTGAAACAGCTAGACCACCTTCCCTTTCCTTTCTTTTCATTAATTCTTTTGATATTCAGGACTTTTTTTTTCCAGATGAATTTTATTATTATTTTCTCTAGCACTATAAAATAATTTTTGGTAGTTTGATTGGTATGGCACTGAGTGAGTAAATTAATTTAGGTAAAATTGACATTTTATTATATTAGCTCAGCAGCTGATGCTTTTCCAGTTATTTAGATCTGAGTTTATTTGTTTGAGAAGTGTTTTGTAATTGTGTTCATATAGTTCCTGGGTTTGTTTTGGCAGGTAGTCTCTCAAATATTTTATGTTGTCTGCAGTTACTTTAAATGGAATTTTTCTTATCTCTTGCTGCTGGGCTTTGTCAGCAATATACAAAAATGTTGATGATTTATGTAGCTTTATTTTATATCCTGCAACTTTGTTGTTTGCCTTTTTAAAATCTTACATGGCACTCACTTGTAAGGTAAAGTCCAAATCCTTTAGCTCACAATTCAGGGCCTTCCAACTTGGCCTACAAAGATCTTGTTTGTCCTAATCCACAAGTACCACCTCACCTGCTAGTGTCAATTATGTATTCCTCGCTACATCCTGAAGTGGGCTTGTGCTCATGTTTTTTGCTACACTTCTTTGCTTTCAGAAGGGAGTTAACCAATTACCTTCCCTACTTTTCTCCCTTGCTGCCAGAATACTATCTTACTTGAGAATTTTAACGTATTCTATTTGACTACTAATCACCGTAGGAAAATAAAGATGTTAAAAATAAGCAAAGGAACAAAAAGTCTGGAAAGCCTTGTCCTGGTCTTTCATAGGGGTGTACGTGGAACTAGGGCTTTTTTATTTTTAAATTTGCTTTTACTGACTGCTTTCTTCCTAATTTTGCCCCAGAGTTCAATAGACTAGTCCCAAATTAGCGCTGAAACAAGTACGAGGGTTTTTAGAACAGGTTGATTTAGTTCGTCTTCTTAGGACTAGCCAACCATTTTAAGACATACTTAAGATTTTGACAAACACAAAAAAAGGGAGGGAGAAAGAGACTGTCTTGATTTAAAAAAAAAAATATGTGAGTGGTTTATACAGGTCCCTTTTTTTGCCTTTTCATTTTTTTTGGAAAGGGAAAGGTACGGCAATTGGGGTTAAGTGACTTGCCCGAGGTCACAAGGCTAGGTGTGTGTGTGTGTGTGTGTGTGTGTGTGTGTGTGTGTGTGTGTGTGTGTGTGTGTGTGTTAAGTATCTGAGGCCGGAATTGAACTCAGGTCCTCCTGACTCCAGGGCCAGTGCACCACCTAGCCACCCCTATAGAGGTACCTTTTTAAAAAAAGTAACCATTGCTCATTTATAGGATATACACACAAACATAAAAATAAAGATCAGGAGTAGAAGTTGTTAGGGAAAGCTTGTATGTATATATGCATGTATGTATGTGTGTGTATATATATATATGTATACGTATGTATATATCTATATCTACATATACATATATCCATCCTTAATTGTAGCCTTCAGGGGGAGCGGGTGGAGTGGGGGAGGAAAGGGGAAAGAAGAACTAAGTAAAAAGTAGACAGCAGAGAAGAAAAGAGAACTTGAAGCAAAGAAGGAACACCTCTTACTACAGCCTGTAGTATTTATTATATAGGCTTTTTTGAAATGGAAATTTATTGTTATACATTTTGAGTCCTCTCATATTCTGCTGTGCACCTGACATCCTTTTTTTTCTTTATCTTGTATTTAAGTGTATATGTTTTTTTTCTCTTTTCTATTGTGTATAAGTTTTAGTATTTAAGTCTAAAATTTAAAAAAAGAAAAAATAAACATTACATATGCCGGACTTTTGGTATGGGAAAAGATACAAGAGAAATGTAAAATATCTTCTCATTGCTTCCAGACTTGTTTCAAAGAGAAGACACTTAGAAAAGTTTTAAGGTAGTAGGTGAAAAAGTGACAAAAAAACAGGTCCTGGGACAAAAAAAAATTCTCCAAAAGAGAGGGATTAATGCAAGCTAGAATAGTGAAGGAAAGACTATACAAAAAAAGGTAGAACCAGAATTAGACCTTGAAAATATATATAAACTATAGTTTCTTTTACCTGTCTTAATTTTTTAAAAATTATGCAAAATAATTTTTTATTTGGAGGACTTTGGGGTCTTTTGGAATTTTTAAAAGAATGTTTTTTTTTTTCAGATTAACTGCAAGGATTCCTATGACTTTATTCTAAAATCCTTGTAAGAATACTATAGCAGCAAGCACCCTAGCATACCCAGGATAGCTGCTAGCACAGGTTTCTAGATCTGCTTTTCTAGAAGAAAGGAGCTCAAAATGAATTAACAATCTTGCTTTAATCAAACATATGTCATTTACCTAGTTCAGGGGGAAAAGGTCAGCACCCGGAACTTGAGAGAATGCAGACAGAGGTTACAAGCAGACAAAAAAATACAGACAGAGAAACATTTCAGCAGACAGGCTTCCCGCTGTCTGACCGTCACATCGATGCCTAGTCAGTTACCAGAGAGGGAAGCACCAACATCTGGGTTTTCAGAACCAGGGGGGACCAATGGCTGCCCAGAGTCTCGTCTGGCCAAATCATACAGCTCTTCTCAAAGTGAGCCCCAAAACAATACTTCACATCAGGGTATCTATACCCTTCTCCTGGCTCAGAGAATGTCACAGCCCTCCTCACCCACTGCCCAGTCATAAAGTAACAAGGTGTGGGCATTCCTGAAAAACAGGCCTCCAGCCACAGGCTCCATACGACCACATTCAGCCTGTTAGGGGGGCAGAGTATATTTTCAAATTGGGGAAGGTTCTCAGAGTCACTTAAGCCTATCAAAGGGCAAAGGGGCAGGGAAGATCTTCAGATCCCCATTCCCATAATAGATGCATAAGTCATTGTCTTGAAATGAGAAATGTTCAAAATATGATTTCCTCACCTGTTAAAACATTTTATCTTTATATCCCTTTTCCATGGGAGATGTTAAGATGTTTCTTTAGGGTTTTTGGTAAAAAAATATTTTCATAGCCATTGAGGAGAGAGAAGTGCATGAGCACAATGTTAATACTTGGACTAGCATCATGGATTCATGGAATGCAGAATATCATTTAAAGGAAAGTCAAAGTTGGGGCAGCGAGGTGGTACAGTGAATGGAGAACTGGCCCTTGAATCAGGAGGACCTGAGTTCAAATTTGACCTCAGACCCTTGACACTATCTGTGTGACCATGGGCAAGTCACTTAACCCCAATTGCCTTGCCTTCCCCCCCTCAAAAAAAAAAAACCCTCCAGAAAAGAAAATCATAGTTTAATGCAAAGTCTTGATTTAGAATGAAATGCCTTCTAGAAAAAGATTTTGTAAAAATCATGTCATGAATTGATATCCATTAGAACTGTTCATACAAAAATTTTTAAACTAGCTAATAATATCTATCTACTTGATGTTTAGAATATGCTTGAATTGCTGGAAGAAATGCCAAATGGTGTTCCACCTGAAAAAGTAAAAAGCTATATCTACCAGCTAATCAAGGCAATTCACTGGTGCCATAAGAATGATATTGTTCATCGAGGTGAGTGTGCAATTTTCTAAATTTAACATATCTCTAGAAATAATTGAAGAGAAAAAATTCCAGAAAGATGTTAACAACATAATGTTTGAATTTCTCGTCTTAAAAGTATATAGCAGTGGTACACAAACATTTTCATTCCAAATATAAATAATGTGAGAAATTGTTTTTCAAGTCAACTGGTGCATGCATCACTAGATGTTTGTGATGCAGAAATGATTATAGGTGTTGACATACACGCTTTGTTGCCTGAATGATTAGATCCTTGAATAGCTGTGAGAACTCTTAATGGCGGGGAGGACCCACATACAAAAGTGCTGAGGAGCCCTTGGGAATAGCACCGGGCCATGTACCAACCCATATTCATACTCTGCAGGTGCTTTCTGTTAATCTTCTGTCCATTTCTCAGCACTTACTAGATCTGACAATACCAGTAATGACAATAGCTCAAGACACACGTTTTGTGTGTGACCATTGTGGGCATTTATTTTACTTGACTATGCCTATTTGGTCCAAGATCTTTTTTTTTTTTTCCTGAAGGGGGAAGAGGGAAGCGGAAAAAACGCAATTTTTTGAGAAAAAGGGCAATTGAAAAATTTGAATTTATCTCTGGATTGGTTCTTACTCTTTGTGCTGAATGTTTTCATGTATTAACATGGGGCAAAGGAAAAGAGAAAAGCAAACACAAAAAGTGGCTGGCATTTATATCATGCTGTTTGCAAAATCTCCATTATGTCCTTTAAGCCGTACAGTGAGCCTGTGAGATTGGTATTAGAGGTATTTACATACCATTTTCTCAGATGAGGCAACGGGCTCAGAAAGGCAACTGCATCCTTTCTGCCACCATTCCTCTCTCTGGACTGACATCCTCTAACTTGCTATCTCTCCCTCCTTTCTTCTCCTACTGCCAGTCTTGCACTGAGGGCATTTAAAATAAAGATTGTCCTGTTTGATCATAGGCCATTAGTATCAAGGAAGAGAGTGGTGAGCCTTCAGACAGGGTATTTTCTTTGTCCTTTGCTATTATAAGGGATGCTTACTGAGAGTGACAGGAAATTGTTCTGGTCCGCCTTATCTCCTCTCACTCTCCAGTCGTAGATAGAGCTAGACATTGATTGCAGCAGCAGTGAATTCGGATTGCATAATTATCAGAGGACTCAAATATTCTTTTAGTTTCCTCTCATTCTTAAAAATCTCTAAATTACTTTTTCTTTGAACTCTTCCATTGTGATAGGGTATTACTATGATCAAGTTTAGTCAAGTCGGTAAGCATTTATTACGTGTTTCCAATGTGCCAGGCACTGTTCTAAGCACTGGATCAATTGAGATAATATATTGAAAGTGCTTTGCCAACCTTAAATTGCTATATAAACATTAGATCTTAGTATTTATTGGGAGTTAAAAAGTAAAACCAGGGAAGTAATTAAAAAGTGCAGAGGATATGAAGAGTTACGACTTAGTCGTTGTGAAATGACAAGGTATAATGTGTCGTACACTTAAATGTTTCTTATGTCTTTGTGAAAATTTGTGAAAATCTGGCAAGATCATCTGAACTTTTTGTGACTGTTGTAATGATTAAGTGCTTGTCCTTTTGCATTAGTCTTGAGAATCTCGATAAACACCTGATTTAATCTCATTGTACAGAGTATGGAAGATACGGAAGCGGATAAGTCAGTTACATTAGGGATGTGAATGGAAACCAAACCTTAGAACATTGTGCCTTGTGCATATTTTCACACCTCTAACATGTGCTCTAGCTAGCATGTTCTCTAATATTTTAATTAACATTGTAATTTCATTAAAAAAATTAAAAGCAGTGTGCCTCTCCAGGGGGAATATTTAAACAATGTTAATGGCCTCTAGAATGTATTCTTTAACAGTTAGGAAAAAATCAGGCATGCTTTCTTTATTCATTTAATATGACTTAAATCATTGTCGTTTATAAATAAGAATCATGCCAATTTGCTAAATGCTTCATATATAAATGACAGCTTCAAGAACTATCACAGTATTACTTGTTAATTTTTATTTAGTGAAAGCCTTACTATCTCCTCCATGTTTTTATGCTATTTTGAGTTTCTTATTCTCTATCTTCCATCGTTAGAAATATGTTGTAATTTAGAAACACGTATATTAAGTTGTTGTATAGGATGCATTTTCTCTAGGTACTTGATGTTTTCTGTTCTGCTTTAGGATTGACGTGATACCCTGAAGGTTAAAGGGGGGGAGGGGCAGGGCAGTGACCAACGAAAGTATTCGGAACTTGTTTGCATGTTTGCTGAACAATGATTAAGGGAAACTTTGGCATATTTTGCATGAAAGTTGTTCCCTTGATTTGTACTGCCATAGCTATTGGGCTTCTTTTTAATGCAGCAGTTAAAAATGAATCAACATTTATCTGATGAACCTTGAAAGTAGTTTACCTTTTTAAAACAATTTGATATTCCAGATATAAAACCAGAAAATCTCCTAATCAGCCACAGTGACATCCTGAAGCTATGTGATTTTGGTAAGTTGAAAAGAAATCGGGTCATGTTCTTTATTGGAATATTAAGGTAAGTTGTTCTTCAAGATACATTAAAGTGCCATTTATCAATTGACCCTATTTAAGTTCAGAAATTTGCTGTCATGTGTTCTGTAGAGCATTGTACCATTATAGGAGTATTCCTGCCTCTGTGTTATGCAAAATAATTCTCACTGTTTTGTAGATTCATCGTGTTCAGTATTTTTTACAGTTACTTCTCAGAAGGCAAGTAAATGAATACATATGTAATCCCAGCACCTCATAATGCTAATAAGGTATTTTCCCTAGGAACATAATGACAGATTTTTGAATGCTGGTAATAATTGCGATGTGGTTAATTTCTGGAAAGGAAGTCATTCATATGTGTATACATATCTTTGTATAAACATGTAGGTCTAAGTGTTTTTTTACAAATCAGTTTTCATTTATTGCCTTGTCACCTCTTCTAATTATTAGTTATATTACAGATAGAATACTAAAAATAATGCACATGTGATTAGGCAGTGGCATACTCAGTAGGGTTTTATGTTTAATTTGTACAGCCATACAAGGGAATGCAATACTATTTATTGAATGATCCTGCCAAATAGAATATGATACTAGGCACTTTATAAATTCAGATTAAAATTATTCAGTGAAGTATATCCAAAACTATAAACTGGAGTGCTGGAGGAAAGAGCTTCCTCTATTAGGTAGGAAGAGTTTGACAAGCCCATATACTGAACAAGATAGCCTTTGGTTGGAAACTTTATGGTATTTCGCTTATATGAAGGTAGTCAAAATTACAGTTTGTTCCCAATGCCTAAATAAACGCAAGACATTCTTAAAATAATTGTTCAAATAAAGAAGTGCTTAAACAATGCATCTGATACTTTTGAAATGAGAGTATTAAAATGATTGTCAATCTTGTCTGTGGGTTCCCTGCTTTCGCTTGATGCCACAACTAGAAGGAGACATAATTGTCATTTTAATTTAATAAAATTTTGCAAGGCATTAAGTATTCAGAAATTTTTTCCTATGAGAAATTGTCCTGTAGAAGTCTTTAGCTTATTGTTGCTCAATTAGTAACAACATTTAGAAAGAATAGTTTCGTGTTCAATGTCTTTCAAATTGGCCAACTTTTTGGAGAGCCTGTTGTATCTTGAGCATCAACTCATAATATTAATAATAATAACACATTTATTTGGCACTTTAGAGGTGACAGAAAGACTCCCCTCACTCTGTGAGCATAGGCAGTGTATGATATCACCATTTTTTTTTCCTTTTTGGAGGGCAATTGAGGTTAAGTGACTTGCCCAAAGTCACACGGCTAGTAATTGAGTCAAGTGTCTTGAGTCTGGATTTGAACTCAGGTCCTCCTGACTCCAGGGTTGGTGCTTTATTCACTGTGCCACCTAGGCACCCCTATTATCACCATTTTAAAAGCAGGTGAACAAGTTCAGAGAAATTAAGGGACAGAGATACAGAAAATAATTGTCTAAACTGGATCTCAAACAGGTCTTCTAACTCCAAGTTTGGTATTCCTTGTATTATACCATAATTTTAGGTAAGATTCTATGGTGGATGTGAAAGAAATAAAAGGCTAAATGCAAGGGACAAAAGACTTTCTCTTGTATTTTCCCTGCATGTACTTAATTTTCAGATTCTATATGTTCCTAGCTGCCTTCTGACCCACAAGTGTGATTACTGCCATTTATATATATATATATATATATATATATATATATATATATATAATTTATTTTGTATAGATATTTGTGTGGGTTCATAATTTGCTTGAGCTCCAAGATTAATGAAATTTCTAAAGAAAATTCGAAATAGAAAATATGTTATAGTTTAATTATAATTATATATATTATAATTATATATTAACTATAATTAATTATAGTTAATAATAGGAAAAGGTCTTCTGGTCTAGCAACATTTTCTGAATAAAAGACCATTTTAAAAGTAAATCATTTCATGAATCACTTCCAGAAAGGCATTTCATGCCAGCTGTATACCCAGGTGTGCCCATAATAAACAACTTTATTGACCTACAGTTAGCTTGTCTTCCTACAGTGCCCAGTCTCCCTTTTTATGTTGTCACCCAAAAGACTCTATTCAGAGACAGAAATAAATCATTAGAATGGGATTTTTATTATTGTGTTTATTAATAATAATAGGCCACATTTAAGTAGTATTTTAAGTTTTGAAAATAATCTTATTAACTGAAGGAAAGTTTTAAAAATTTCTTTCTGCTTTTGAATTTTTCCATACTGATTTTTATATGTTCCAGTTTTCCGCAATGTCTTAAAAAGGGATTGTCACTGGTTTGGTAAGTTTGCAGCAGCCAGGTGGTGTACTGGTTAGAGTGATGGAGTAGGAGTCAGGAGGAGCTGCATTCGAATCCTGCCTCAGACCCTCACTAGTTTTGTGATTCTGGGCAAGTCATTGCCCAGGACAACTTTCTTCGTCTCAGTTCCCCCTCTGTAAAATGAGAATGACAATACTAGTGCCTACTTTTCACGGTTGTTTTGAGGATCAGATGAGACATTGTGTGTGGAACATTTTGAAAATCTTAAAGCACTTTATAAATGTTAGCAGGGATCGTTACTGAGTTAAATGAGTGATTGTGTTATTCCACTAATGCACCTAATATAACTGACTTAAGGCAGTGTCTACCCAACAAGGCCAAAACATGCTGAAACACGGAGCAGATTAAGGCAGAATTAGTGATTTTGTGATCACTGTGATGTTGTAAGTATTTGTCCTTGGTAATATGAAGACAACAGAATTATTCTGGCTAGAACAGATTAAAAATCATAACAATGTAAATGCTGTAGGAACCTTCAGTGCCTTATGGACAAAAACTGTTGATTGTCTAAGTACTTATTAATGCATTTAAATATCAAATAGTTAAGCTTAAGCACCCCAGCTTCCACAGATAACTGAGAGTCAATACTGCTAAATCAAACAAATCATTTTTAGCTTTTTTTTTCTCACAAAATTTCTGTCTTGATAAGCAGTCTCTGCTCTTTCTACCCCAGACATTCTTAACCAGAATATTTGCTACTTTGACAACTAAAACTAGCAGCACTTCCAGTGATTTGATGCTTCATAGTATAAACTCATTAATTCTGTAGAGCTTATTTACCACGTTTATTTAAGGATGAATTAACTTTCCTCTCCTGTGGTAATTAATTATACATAATTGTAACTGGTGTGACAGTGCCAATCTCCTTCCCTGGAATTCCCTACACCAGTGAAATCACAGGTCGTATAAAAATAGCAGCAATAACATTTTAGTCAAATGCTAAGAAATGACTGAGGGACAAAATGATTTCATAAAAATCCGGATTTGACATTGTGAGTGCTAAGTGAATTCTGACTAAATAATCTATCGTTGTGGCATACAGTTTATGGTTGTTGATGTAAAGATAAATTAATTGAAACTTGTGATAAGTATAAATCAAACACATTCTGATATTGCCTAAGGTTTCTGTCTCAGGGTTCCTTTTCCTTTGTTCATACCTTTAAGTTTGTACTTTAAATGAATGCGAGCACCTTCTTTGAATCCCTGTGTGGAGAAAACAGAACCTTTTTTTCTTCATTGTCTTTTAAAAAGTCTTTATTAAATCTTTGGGCACATACTTAACATAAATCCTTTTCTCTTTCTGTCATTGATAAATCTCTGCTTTATCAATATTGACATGCTAATTAGGACATTCTTCTGGATGGATTTAGACACACTGATAGATTTTGACTTAATTTCCATCGATTTTCATTTGTCATCTTGTTGATAGTTATATGTTGATAGCAACTCTCGAAAGTATATCAGCATTTCATTTTTATCTTTCATCGCAATCTTTATATTTGAAAATATATGTTTGACTTGTTCAACCTCCTCTTACTCTTCAAATCCTTTCTTGTTAGTGGAATCTCTGGCTGTTGGTAACCCAAGCTTAGAATGATCACTTGAATTTATTTCAGCACTAAGAGCTTTTGATGCTTCCTAAACCTTTAAACATCATTATTTGGTTTGTAGTACAGGTAAGATCGTGTTTCTCCTCTGTTATACTCACATGGTCTTAAAATGGAAGTTTACTCTATGGTCTTTTTACTTATTGGCATAAAGCAGATTACTCTGCAAAGGACAGCGAGTATGTAAATGCTTCTTGAGTTCCAAAACTATAACCTGTAATAGGAAACTTTTTGTCTTGCTATAACTGCATTTGAATTCCGTTAGGATTGTCCTAATAAAACCTAACCTATCTCAAAATACGATGTTTGTATTTTATATATCTGTCAAATTTAAATCTTTGGTAAAGAATACTTACTTTAACAGGTAAATATCACGGAGTAGCTATGGCTAGAGATACTTGCACCATGTCAGTGACAAGGAAGAAGCTGGGTCTCAAGTCTTAGGATAATTTTACATTCTTTCTGCTTTGGACTCTCCAATTAATTTTTTTTTTCTTTTTGGAGGGGAGAAGGCTGGGCAGTTGGGGTTAAATGACTTCCCCAAGGTCACACAACTTAAGTGTCAGAAGCTGGATTTGAACTCAGGTCCTCCTGACTCCAGGGCCGGTGCTCTATTCACTGAGCCACCTAGCAACCCCCAATTTTAAATTTTTTAACCTGGACCTCAGATTAAGAGCTCCTGCTTTAGAACCTGGCTTCACAGTGACTAACCCAGGTGCCCTATTTCTTAACCTCTCACTACTAGAGCTGGTGACCTTAAATTTACATTACCCCCACCAGCAACAAGAAGTTGACCCCCGTACCATGGGTACTGCCTATAAAATGACCAGAGTGTTAACAAGCCTCAGTGGTGTAAGTGTGCTGCTTAGTAGAGCATTTTAAGGCAAACAAAACTGATAATATGAGTTACTAATAATCAAAACTTTGAAACTTTGCTAGGTAATAAGATCTGAAGGCTGCATAAAATAATACCCAATAGCTTTGAAAATAATATGTTGAATTTGTTATATACTTAAAATGAAAAAATAAACTGTGTGTAATAGAGATTCCTGACTACATGTACATTCCTCTTTTTCAGTCCTGTTTTATGTATGGTATTGCTTATCTTGTTTAGTGTTTAAGTTGGAAATTTCTTTTAAACTCTTTTAATAAAGGGAATATACCACTTCACTTTGTCTTCACTTTGAACTGCCTGGCAACCTGTCATTTTTTAACCCCTACCAACCCAGATGCCAATAATTAAAATCTATAGCAATCCGTAAGAATCTGTGCTGGGTACTATGGGAGATATATAAATCTGTAACATTTTGATGCCAAAAAGCTTTCAAGTGAGTTGGAGAGACAAGAATAAGGGAGACACAAGACAGTACCAAACAATATAATAGTATATAATTAAGCACTAAATTATGTAGCAAAGATAACAATTGCTATAGAAGCTATATGTATACAGAGATCAGTGATTACCAACATATTCTAAGTATAAAATACTACAGAATATTGTGCTGAGCATTTTGAAAGATACATAAAATTTTATTGACTGTTCAGTGTATGGACAGTCAGACTAAATGCAGTGATTTCCTTTTAGTGGATCTTTGTTTTTCCCCCTGACTCTTATACTTAAAAAAAATTTTTTTTAAAGTAACAATAGCAACTAATATATACAAAGCTCTTTAAGATTTACAAGTTACTTTGTACAAATTGTCTCATTGGACCCTCAGGAAAAAACCCATGAGGTTGTTGAATTTATATCCCCACTTCACAGACGTTGTGACATTACTTAGAGAAAGTTTGCTTGCTAAAAGTTACGTAGCCGATAAGTTTCAAAGGCTGAATTTGAACCCAAGTCATCTTTTTGTTTTCCTGAGTTTAAAAAAAAATTCCATTTTATTTTGTTTTCATTTCCAAATTCTCACTTCCCCTTGCCCATTGAGAAAGCAAGAAATAATAACAGAAATGCAAATCCAACAGATTCACAAAAGATTGCAAAAAAATGGAACCAATATTTAGAGGGGCTACAGGAATAGGCACTGTAGCACATACGCTCACATTTATATGCTTTATGCTTCCATTTTGTAAAACAATTTAGAATGATTAAAAAAATAGTGACAAAAATACTGTACCTCTTTACCAGAAAATCCATTACTGGGGGTGGAGCCAAGATGGCAGAAAAAAAGCACGAACTTGGTGTGAGCTCCTGCTCCAGTCACTTCCAATACATGTAAAAAATGACTCTAAACAAATTTTAGAGCTACAGAACCCACAAAGTGACAAGAGAAACAAATTTTCCACTGAAGGCAGCCTGGCAGGCCAACAGGAAGGGTCTATTGCACCAGAGCTGAGTGCAGTCCTGCATGAGCTATCGGGTTCTGGCCCCAGGGCAGCCCAACCAGGAGCAGACTTTAGGAGAGTGAATCACCAGCAGCTGTGGCGGTTTCCAGACTTCTCAATCCATAAATGCCAAAGAGAAAGTAAAAGGTCATTTCAAAATCAAGTAAGGGAAATGGAGGAAAAATTGGGAAGAGAAATGAGAATGATGCAAGAAAATCATGAAAAGCGAGTCAACAGCCTGCTAAAGGAGAACCAAAGAAATACTGAAGAAAATAACACCTTAAAAATAGTCTAACTCCAATGGCAGAAGAGGCCCGAAAAGCCAATGAGGAGAAGAATGCCTTTAAAAGTCGAATTTGCCAGGTGGAAAAGGAATTTCAGAAACTCACTGAAGAGAATAATTCCTTCAAAATTAGATTGGATCAAATGTAAGCCAATGACTTTAGGAGAAATCAAGATGGTGTTAAACAGATCCAAACAAATGAAAAAATAGAAGGCAGTGTGAAATATCTCACTGGAAAAACCACTGACCTGGAAAATAGATCCAGGAGAGATAATTTTAAAATTATTGGACTACCTGAAAGCCATGATCAAAAAAGAGAGCCTCGACATCATCTTTCAAGAAATTATCAAGCAAAATTGCCCTGATATTTTAGAACCAGAGGGCAAAATAGAAATTGAAAGAATTCACCAATTTCACTTGAAAAATAGATCCCCAAAAGAAAACTCCTAGGAATGTTACAGCCGAATTCTAAAGTTTCTAGGTCGAGGAGAAAATAATGCAAGCAGCCAGGAAGAAACAATTTCAGTTTTGTGGAAACACAATCAGGATAACACAAGACCTAGCAGCTTCTACATTAAGGGATCAGAGGACTTGAAATATGATATTCCGGAGGTCAAAGGAGCTGGGATTAAAACCAAGAGTTAACTACCCAGCAAAAATGAGTGTAATGCTTCAGGGGGAAAATATGGGCATTCAGTGAAATAAGAGGATTTTCAAGCATTCTTGATGAAAAAACCAGAGTTGAACAGAAAATCTGACATTCAGATACAAGAAGCAAGAGAAGCATGAGAAGGTAAACAGGAAGAAGAAATCATAAGGAACTTACCAAAGTTGAACTATTTACATTCCTACATGGAAAAACAATAACTGTAACTCAGGAGAGTTTTCTCAGTATAAGGATAGTTGAAGAGAATGTATATGTGTGTGTATATATGTATATATATACATACATACATATGTGTGGGTATAGGAGGGTATATGTGTGTATAAATATATATGTGAGGGTGCATATGTATGTGCATGTATACATAGAGGGCACAGGATGAGTTGAATATGAAAGGATGGTATCTGAAAAATAAAATCAAGAGGTGAGAGGAATTTATTGGGAGAAGAAAGGGAGAGATAGATTAAAGAAAACTGTTACAATGGAGGGGAAGAGCAGAAAAGAGAAAGGGAATGGGACAACCTTATTACTGTCATTGAATTTGGCTTAAGGAGGGAATAACATACACACTCATGTTACCCTACAGGAAAATAGGGGGAAAGGAGATAAGAGGGGGAATGATAGAAATGGAGACAGATTGGGGGAGAGGGTAGTTAGAAGCAAACACTTTTGAAAAGGGACAGGGTCAAAGGAGAAAATAGAATAAATGGGGGTGGTGTGTGAGATAGGATGGAGGGAAATATGCTTAGTGTTTCACAGTATAACTACTGTGGAAATGTTTTGTGTAACTACACATGTACAACCTATATTTGATTGTTTATCTCCCCAGTGGGGGTGGGTGAGGAGGGAAGAAGGGGAAAAATCTGTAACTCAAAGTTTTAAAAACAAATGGTTAAAAAAAATTGTTTTTTACTTACAACTGGGAAATAAGATGTATAGTCACTGGGGTGCAGAAATCCATCCTGCCCTACTAGAAATTTAGCAGGGGATGGGAGAGGACATAAGAGAACAGATTGGGGGAAGGGATATTCAGTAGATTCGCTATTTTGGGGTGGGCGTAGGGGAAAGATGGGGAGAAAAATTTGTAGCTCAAAATCTTGTGGAAATGAATGTTGAAAACTAAAAATAAATAAATAAATTGTAAGGGGGAAAAAAAAAAAGAAGATTCCATTACTAGTCAAAACCAGAAAGGTCCCCTGGGTCCCAAAATATTTATAGTGGAATTAATAGGAAAGAGAGACAAAGTTTATGTCAGTCAATTTTGGAATGACTGTGGTAATGTAATTGTAATGGAGTATTACTCCTGAAAGAAATATAGAATATGGAAAACTCAGAGAAACATGGGAAGCTTTACATGATCTTATACAAAGCAAAACAAATTGTATCAAGAAGTACGACGACAGTAACATAAATGGGCAGAACAAGGACAATTAAAAAAATGGAACTGAACCCTATACAGTTATGATGACCAATAAGCTGGCTCCTAGAAAATCATTGCAAAAATTAACTTTTCCTGCTTCTTTACAGAAGTGGGGCCTTGTGGCTTTGGAATATTGAATATACTTTCAGACTCAGTTAATAGTATTGGTGGGTTTTGCTGAGCTAGTTTTTTTTTCTTTTTAAAGTTTTTGTTTCAAGGAATGACATGCTGTGGGCTGGGGGAAGAAAGGGCTATATTTGGAAATCAAGGTGAAATGAAAACAAAAGCTATTAATTTTTTTAAATGCCCCAACCATGGTTGTCAAAAGTACCTGATTTTGTTCCCTTCTAATTTTTATGATTTAAGTCCATTATGAGTTTAGTGTGTGTTATATATTAAAAGATTTTGATTTAAACTTAATTTCTGTCAAACTGCTTTTCAGTTTTCTATCAATTTTTGTTTTGTTTTTTAAAAAAAGCCCCTCCACTTTGTAATTTATATACTTGGGTTTGACAAACAGTGCTTTTGCTTGCTTCTGTTTCTCCCTATCTAATCTGTTTTAAGATGTACTCTTCAGGGATAAGCAAAGCATGTTAGATAATACATTCGCATTTATATATCAGTTAAAAGTGTGCTGAACATTTTTCTTATATCAATACTGTGAGGTAGGTAGTTGAAGCATTATTCCTATTTTGCAGATGAAAACATCAAGGTTCCCAGGATTCAGATATCTTCTCTGTTTTCATGTATACTGTAAGCAATAAATCACTGAGACAGAATTTTAACCAATCTCAGTTCCACGTTCAACATTCTGCATACTACTTCTCATATTAATCAATATGATTATAGGTACTCATATAAAAATCCCAGAATCATTCTAGGTTTATACTAAAATTAAATAATTATACTTTCTCACTTAGCTTTTTTGCTTTTAGGTTTTGCTCGGAATCTGTCAGAAGGCAACAATGCTAATTATACAGAGTATGTGGCCACCAGGTGGTACCGTTCTCCTGAACTATTACTTGGGTAAGTAATCATTTCCCAGATTACAAAAAATAAGGCCTAAATCTTTCTTGATCACACATTATGAACCTTTAAGAAAACTAAACATTGCTTGAATTGATTAGAAATATGGATTTTGATTGTTTCTGAGTTATTACTTGTATGCTTATGAATGGTCGTCCAGTTAGATATTGGATAAAGAGCTTGGTTTAAAATGCTGACTTACTTCTCGTTAACTCTAAAAAGGCATGAAACCAAATCATGTACCACATTGCTTAACATAAGGGCTCATTCGTGTCAGAAAGTACGGCAAAGTCCTCATTTCAAATATTTTGTCCTTTAGCCCTGTAAACCATCTCAATATGCTGGAAATTCTAATATTTGGCTGAGTAAAACAAATCAGTAAGAATTAAGGTAAAAATATACATGGCAAAAGATTAAAACCCACAAAACATAGAGACAGAATTAGAGCTCATTTATGAAATTAAATATATACTACTTCATCTTGTTTATTCCCTTCTTCATACATAGGATGCATGCCTGTAGCACTAAACGTTAACAGAAACATTTGCAGTAATAAGACCACCTACAACTGTGTCGTGTGCACTATTATAAAAACCCCTCCCATCGTGGCAGCAAAGCAGAGATATTTGACCATAATATGTTCTGTTTGGTTTTAAAAATATGTTCACTTTACCCATTAGCCCAATACTCTAGGCATCAGTGCTGCGCACAGTATGTTGACATTTCTCTCCATAGTTCCCATTGTTCAGTGCCCTTTCAGCACTTTTGAGGTGTGGAAGAAAAGTGCCTTTGGTAGATGTTTTAGTATATATGGTCCTCACCCCCTTCTTATTATTCTAAAGAGAATCTGGATATACTGGAACCTCGTTATAATATTATTTACCACCAAGAAGAATTCATCATATATACATAGACATATAGATAGATACTTCTCAGGTCTAGTATGCCTTATGATGAATTCTTGGTCTCAAGTGAAATACTGGTATTTATTTGCTGCAGATGGATTCTTGTGTTCCTAGTCTGTTGATATAGGATAATGGTCAATGGAGTTGTGACTGGGGAAAAGAGGATATTTCTTTTAATCAATTGAGACCTTTACATTTTTAATTAAATAGGATTTTGTTTATTAAAAAGACTTAAAAAACTCAGCAGGAGTCATGTACATATTAAGCATATAGTTGTATACTAGTGTAGGATTTTGGAAACTTCACCCCTCGTATTAAAAAATGTCTGACAGTATAAATTACTCAGCTCAGTGTGCCTCGTAAGTACTTCTGCCTACGGATAAGGCCCCTCTCTCCTTAGCTAGAGCGATTTTGTTTGCCTCATATAGTCATCTCCTAATTCAGAGGTAAAGGGAAGATTGTTCTCCTTTTCTCTCTTTCCCTCATTTCAACCATTACTTCTGTTGATGCTAAAATATTAGCAGTTCAACTTTTGAAAGCAATTTTCTGATCATTGTTTAAGATTACGCATTTGTGTAATGTGTTGAAATTGCATTAATATTCTGTTACTGTGACATTCTTAAGACATTTCCATTTTTTCAAATAGCTCATTGTTTTCTTAAAGCTTAAATTACTTTTGTTTGAAATTAAAGCAATTATGATTTTTTTAGGACTTGTATGTTCTTGTTGTCTTCTAGGGGTGGTTTGACAAAACTCAAGTGGTTTAAAATAAGTACCAGGCTTGTTGCTTCTAGACATTTGTGTAGATTTCAAAAATTGTAGTTCCATTTTTATGTACTTGAAAAATCCCAAATATGCTTCACCTAACTAACAGGAAAGTCCCACTTTTCCTTCTTTCTACTGATCAACATTTTAATAATCTAAGCCATCTAGAACACAGTTATGAACCTAAAAGCAAAAAAGGCATTAGAGAAAATATCGATCACAGAATCCGTGTACTTTACCTGAATGAGAGGACTTGGAGCTAATCTATGGCTATATGGCTAGGGGAAGGGCTGGAATCAGCTGAGTAAAAGTGATGGAGGGGCAGTGCTAAGAACTGAAATGTTAATAACTGATGTGTTAGCAGAATAGCAGACTCAGAGCAAGACTGTAGTCTGGGCTCACTTAGTGTAGGGACAGACAGCCCAAATTTCTCAGTAGTCGCAAAGAAAATAATTTTATAAAATAATATTAAATTAATTAAATATTAAGTTAGATTGATACTAATAAATAATAATTATATAAAACAGTGGAAGTATTGCTGTCCCTAATGATATATCCCTGTACCATCGTGAATATCATTTGAATTATATTTCATTTTAAAGTCAGGAAAATGTACGTATTTCCCCACAAAAAGGTTGAAAACGAAAGCATGTTTAGAGCTTGCATGGGATAAATTTCTTTAATCTGGAAAGTAGATGGAACAGCTGATTTCCCAGCAGTGTAAGATGTTAGCTGAAGCAAAATGTGCCTGTCTTCAACACAGATAACATTAAATACCTTTTATGAAACTATAATAAGCCTTTAAAATTTTGGAATATAAATATGAACAGTTTTCAGGCCAGAATATAAGGTCATTGGAGGCTGGAGTGATTTCGTTTTTGTCTTCTAAGTCCTAGTACCCAGCACAATTGCCTTGCACGTGATAACCATTTAATAAATGTTTATTAATTGAATTGAACCACTGAGAATTACTAACTGCATAAACAGATCACAGAATCTGTATTTTAAATGGCTGCACACATTGGAGTTCTTATGTAGTATCTGACAAAAATGAATTTACCATAGAGGCATTCTCACTCTACTTGGCACTTTTCTATTACCTTGAATTCCTAAAGATGCTTTAAAATACTAATCTTTCATTTTAAAAACAAAACAATTTGGAATATGTATTATTTCTTTAATTGTTGTGATAATTATTCCTTTTGCTTTTCAGAGCTCCCTATGGAAAATCTGTAGATATGTGGTCTGTGGGCTGTATTCTTGGGGAGCTTAGTGATGGGCAGCCTTTATTTCCTGGAGAAAGTGAGATTGACCAACTTTTTACTATTCAGAAGGTGCTAGGACCTCTTCCATCTGAGCAGATGAAGCTATTCTACAGCAATCCTCGTTTCCATGGGCTTCGGGTAAGGGATTTTTTACTCTGGAATTTTAATCATGGTTTGTTAGAGCTACATGTACTAATCTATTGAATTCCATTCCTTTTCCCATTATAGCATTTACAATTCCTTATGTATTTTCTTAAATCTCATAAAATGTTCCTTAATAACAGGAGAGAAAACAGCTAGAATAATCATGGATAGTTTTCAAATTTGAGTATGTTCATAGCTACAAATTTCAGATTTCAAAACCTTTATTTGGCAAGTCTTATAGTGTATTCATTTTTCTAAATCTTTGCAAAAACTGTCACCTTGTTTATAATCGCATATTTTGGGGTGAATTAGATATGTGAGTGTTGTTGGTGAGGGAAGAACCCCCTCACTAATACAGATCATCGTCTTCTCTACAACTTAGAGAGAGAGAATTGTCCAGGGCTCTCAGAAGTTTAGGGACTTACCCAGGGTTCCGCAGGCCTCTGAGACCCACCCTCTGTCTGTCCTTCTGCTCTGTCTTTAGGGATAGGGAGAAGGATAGAGACTGGACATTTAGGATAGGGGGGAAGAGGGCTGGCCTAGATTCATCTCCAGACTCTGAAAGTGCGTGTGTGACCTGGGACAGATCACTTTACATGTCAGGGCTTTCAGCAGCCCTCTAAGATTCTAAATTGCAGAGAAGATGCATTAGTAGAGGGAGTTTCCTCACTCGAGAATTCCCTCTAGCAATGAAATCATATGTCCAGTGCTAGAGAATATGTATAGAATGTATATGAATCTTTTTTAGTTTATTGGTATAATGTAAGCCCCTTGAAAGCAAGGAGAATTTTATTTTTGTCTTTGTATAATTGACTCATAAAGCTTTTCGTAGAAGGACTAAAAGGAGATTCTTAGGAGGTTTAGCAGCTCTTGAAGTTATTATATACATTGGATTTCTGTGACAGGCGGATTGTTAGCCAGTTGCACCCTTTCTCCCCCTTTCCTTCTTCACCGCTCTTAACACTAGTTTGGACAGTAACTAAGCTCTTCTGATATAAGATGTCACCTGGCAGCAGGCAAGGAAAATACCTGATTTCTCTTGCCCCTAGCCTCATCTTCACTTCTGGTGAACTGTTTATATTCCCTATTTCTTCTTTCACCATATCCTTCATACCTTAATTAGGTCCATTTCATATAATCCTCGTCACTCATGCAAAGGTCCTCTAGATTATCTCATTAGCTCCCCTGTGCTCACTTACTTCTCTGCAGCTGTCTCCTAGAGGTATTCGGTCATAATCTCTTTCTTGAACTTCAGTCCTTTATCACCAGTGGTTTATTAAACATTTCCAGCTGCATATCCCATAGACATTTGTGCAAAGAGAACTCATTTCCCAGCTACCCTCCTGCTCTCCCTCAAAAAAAAAAAAAAACCCACTGTCTAACTTCCCTGTTTCTGGAAGGTGAGGGAAAGGGGGAGAACGTATACAACTGACTAACAGCCCATATATCACATAAATTCAATGTATGTAACTCCAAGAGTGTTTAAACTTTTCTTTTTGAAGCAGTAGGGGATGCACAGGGTCACACAGCTAGTAAGTGTCTGGGGTCAGATTTGAACTCAAATTCTCTCCTGACTCCAGGCCTGTCTGCTACTATACCCCCCCAGATACCCCAAATGTTTAAACTTTCTAAAAATCTCCTTTCAGTGCTTTGTGAGTACTAAAAATACTCACTAGATTTAATAACCTCTTTTATCTCTGTGCCCATACTTAGCCAAAGTCCTTGAAAAAAGCTGTATGCATTTGTTGCCTGTGCTTCCTTTACTCTTGTTCTTTCAAAACCTTTAAAATTTGGGGTGGCTAGGTGGTGCAGTGAGTAAAGCGCTGGCCCCGGGGTCAGGAGGACCCGAGTTCGGTTCCAGCCTCAGACACTTAACACCCACACACCAAAAAAAAGCTAGCGTGTAACCTTGGGCAAGTTACTTAACCCCAATTGCCCTCCAAGAAGGCAAAAAAAAACCCCAAAACCTTTAAAATTTGACGTTTTAATCTCACCGCTCAAGTGCAAAGGTTTCCTCCTAAGGTCTGATGGTTTTCTTTTCCAGTCCTCAGTCTTCTTGACCTCTATGACATCTGACATTCCCGAAGAGCTTCTCTTCTTGGATACTCTCTCCTCCTGCCTGTTCAGGATTAGGCTTCTTTTGGTTTGTCCCAAACAGCAGAACTAGTAGCAATAAACTGAAATTGTGAAGAGGCAAATTAAAGCAAGATTTGGTAATAATTACATCTATCCCATATACGCAGTGTCATGTTCACCATTCAGCTTTCCTCCAATTCTAGTGGTGTTAATAATTCGATCATCATGGAATCCCAGTCCCTCAAAGGCAAATGGATGTCAGTTCTCTATCCCTAAGTATGTTTTTGAACACATTTTATTAGGAAAGGGAAATAAATGAAAAAACCCTGAATTAAGTCTAGTTTTATCATCTGTTACTTAACTACTTTGGTTCAAGAAACAGTCTTTTTACTATCCAGTCTCTCCCAGGAGAATTATTTTAGTAGTGGTAAGAGAGGGCATACTACATTGACTTCAGTTAACACTCAAAGGTTAACTTCAAAGTTACCTGGCACATAAATAACTTGGTTAAGTGCACAAAGCAAAATTACAAAGATATATCAAGTTACAGAAATAAAAGTATCAGGTGAGTTCTTGTGTTACAAGTTGTCATGAACTTCTTGATCCAACTGTTACTAGAAAATTTTACCCATTCCGCAAATAATACTTTGGGGTTAATATTGCGTGATAGAGAGAAAAAACTGGACTGAATTCTGAAGCTGTGTCATAATTCTTGGTAATTTTCACGCAAAAGGACACTCACTGAGTCATTCCTGACAATCAGATCTGCTTAAATCACCATCATCAAATAATGCACATTACAAACCTTAGAATTATAGATGAAGAAACCTTCCCCATTTGTATCTATTTAAAGCTACCCATTCTTGAACATGTCTTAAATCTGAGTTTCCTTATGAAGCCTTCTCTAAATAGTGCCATCCAATACAAACCTTTGCCATTTCTCACTACTTATAAATACATTTATATTTAATTTATTACTTTATGTTAACACATTCCTTATTCTTTTTCCTAATTGACTCATGTAAGTCTTGTCCCTGCAACTAGATCTCAAGCTGGGAATGATGATATATACCTCTCAGTAGTTCTACCTTAGAACCTAGAACAGTATTAGACACAGAGCTTATGCTTAATAAATATTTGATAGGATTTCAAGAAGTGTGATAGAAATTTGACAACAGACACTCCAGGCTTAACTTCACCCCTCTCTGGTTTTCCCAGAATATCTAGTAGGGAGACTGAGTTTCTCTGGCATTGACCCTTGCCTAGAAATAGTACCCCTTTAAGACTGAGCATCCCCTGAATTATTCATGGTTACTTAAGAACTTGATATCTCCAATTCCTTCTTGCTGTTTTCTCACCCTGTCTGCTTTTACTGTACCCTAGCCACGGCCCACCACAATCCTGCTCACCCTTTCAACTTTGTGTTCTGGAATTAGTGAACAAACTTCCCTTTAATCTTCCTCTCATAACCCTTCTGTCTTCTCGTTCTTAGCAAAATCTGACTTCCCCCAAAAGACACTGCTTCCAGAACTCGCTGTATCTTCACTCGTACCCTCCAGCATAACAGTCTGGGTCAGGGATTACAATATTCTTTGTTCTCTGATGACATTTCCGGACTCACTCTTTGCCTGATATCACTTAACAATCTCTGCTTTGAATTTCACTCCTTTCTTAAGGAGTTCAGCACCTCGTTCATTGCCTTTCTCTCCTTCCCAACTCCTCCTCTTGTATTAGAAAGCCTTTATTTAACACCTGTTATGTGCCGGCACTGTCCTAAGTGCTTTTTACAAATGTTATCTCATTGGATTGTCACAACAGCTCTGAGAAGTTGGTGATGTTATTGTCTTCATTTTGCAGTTGAGGAAATTGAACCCAACAGCAGTTACGTGACTTGCCCAGGGTCTCATGCTAGCATGGATTAGAGTTCAGTTCTTCCTACCTCCAGGCCCAGCACTCTATCCACAGCTGCCTGGGGACTGTAACATTCATCTTCATGCTCCTCAGCCTCCCCAATCCTACACACCACCTCTGACACACACAGGAATGGCAACATCTTGGATTTTCACATTAACAACAAAAAGCCCTGATGTTCCTCCATCTGATCATGGTCTTCTGTTATTCTGTCTCCCTTGTGCCTTTTCCTTCCTAAACCTCCTTGCCCTCATTTTGACCTCTGATCTCTCTACAATGAAATGCTTTACTTTCTCAGCTACTAACTGACTGACCACTCTTCTGCTTTCCGGTCATGACCTGTAGTTAAACAGTTCTAGTCACCACCACCGTCCTGTTTTCACATCTCTTACTGCCTTGTCCTGTTACTATTCATACATTACTACATCCCAGCTTTGCTTTGCATCCACCATCTGTCTTCACTACCCTTACTTTTGGGTTGCCAGTCATCATTGCAGGAAGTCACACAACCATGCTGTCTAGGTACATAGCAGATTTATGTTATCTAATCTCAGTCAGGCCCTCATTATAGCAAGGCCGTCCTTTATTCTGCCCTACATGGTTCCCTGTTTCACTCCCCACTGAAGCTATTCCAAACCTTTTCTTTTTGGTCCTCCCAGGTAGCAACAAATAGCCAACAAAATGCCATCCTACAACCTCTTTGATAATAAAGTATCTCCAAATCAAATCCCACTCATTGAGGACGCCTTGGGAGATGCAGCAACCGTAACTCTGTTTATTAACTTTTGGATAATAAGCATCAGGTGAGGCTTAAGGCAGGAAGATAAATGCTTACCAGAAACATTGGCCCCTGTGATGGACGTCCTGTGGAGGTGAGGTCCTCCAGATGGGCCTTGGAAGCTTCTGTTGGAAACAGGGGTGTTCCAGTGCCATGCTGCCGTCATAAAATACCACTGGGAAAATATGTATTTGGAAACAAATGGGTCTGTAGTTGTTATGGGAAGCTTGAGGTAGTTTCTCAAAAGTAATCGAGAGTGCTTTCCTCCTTTTCAACTGATTTGTACTATCTGTCAGAATATGTTGGGCATGTTAAAATATGTGCAGTGTGGATGGAATGGCTAGATTCCTTTGAGTGATTAGAGATCTATTCTAAAAAGTTCTGCAGCATGAGGCATGTAACATAGTGTCATCTGCAAACAGAACTGTCTGGAGGACTTGACTATCTGCAAGGAATCCTTCCTCAACCTGCTCTCTCCCCAGATCTCCTTCATCACAGTACTAAATACTTTGACTGAGCGTTCATCTCCCTGTGTTATGCTTTGCCTGTTTTTATTTTCAGAGGGTTATTGAATAAGGTTATTTCTAGTGTCACATCTTCTAAGGAATACTGGATGATATTGATGTCAGGGCACTATTATTAAAAAACCTGTGAAGTGGAGTTTTGTTTTTCTTATCAACAAACAGTAAGTGTGATGGGATCTTCTCTACAACGTTCTTTCAGTTGTGATGTGATAAATATGTGGTCCATTGTTGAATATGTCTTGGGAGAGCCTTCTTGTTCCTTGCAAATACATATTGAGGAGGTCCTTGATTCATATCTAGCAGACCCACATGAATGTTTTCTATAGCTGGGAGGGTAGAAACGTAATTTAGTAGTTATTAATGTTTTCTCCATCACTTATCTTTGGCATTAATAAGTTTCAAGATTTCTTCCACAGCTTTGTTTCTTTTCCTGTGTTCATATACCTCTTCTGTTAGTCCTTCGGTGCTCTCAGAATTCTGTTGTCTTCAGAACTGTTTCTCTCTAAATATATTTGATCCAATCTGCCTCTCTTCCCCATATATGTTCTCTTGAGTGCCAAAAATAAAAACAGTAATAACTGGCTTACTTGACATTTTAAGGTTTACAGAGCTCTTTATGTTATTGAATTTAATTCTCACAAAACTCTTGTGAGGCAAGAGCCACTGGTATTATTATCTACATTTTACTGATGGAGACGCTGAAGCTAAGAAAGGGTAAGTGACTTGCTTTGGGTCACATAGCTAGTAAGTCTCTGAGGCAAGATCTGAACTTTGTGATTCCACATCAAGTACCCTGTACACTATTCCACACTGCCTCTATTTAGAACTGAAAGGAATCTTTGAGATCTTTCAGTCTCACCCCTTCATTTTACAAATGAGAAAACTAAGTCCTTGTTGGGAAAAAGATGACAGTAGCTTATGTCTTCTGCCTCTAGATCCATCACACTTTTCTGTCAGGAGGTGACCCGTGGGCCCCTGTAGAGCTCTTGGTAACTTTCTCCAAGGAACAGAAGGGAAGTCCTACACTGCCTCTTGGTCTGTAGCCTCTTATCTGGAAAGTGCTATTTCTCAGGAACTAGGATGCTAGGACTTTACGACCTTAGGACTCTCCTTCTCATACTCATTTGTCTTAACCTTTTCTCTCTTCCTTTCCCTCGCTATAACCCAGCTCTCTCTTCTCATCTCCTGCTTCCTCACTAGAGTGAGGATCTCTTTCTTTTTCTTGTGGAGCTTATCCCTCAGTTACTTTCAGTCACTCTGGAGAACCCCCTCGTTAGGTGTGATCTTCAGTGACAACAAAACTCATCCAAAAAGACTAGTTACATTGAAAACACTGCCTGTCAACAACAAGGCGTTCCTGTGACTTTGGTTCTTTGTGTTACCAAAAGAGGTTAATTTGTAGAACATACAATTTGATTGGTAAGCAAACAGAGTTATTAAGGGCTGATTGATAAAGCTTTCGTATACTATTCTTTTTAAAAATTTTCTTAATTTGTTTTTAGTTTTCAACATTCACTTCTCTAAAATTTCAAGTTCTAAATTTTCTCCCCGTCCTTCTGCTCTGTTTTCCCTAAGATGGCGTGCAGTCTGATATAGGTTATTGTACACTATTCTTAGAGAACCTTGCCAAACTTCTGTATTCATTTTTAGTGGCTGCTCTCACTTGAATAGTGTGTGGTGTGTGTGTGTGTGTGTATGTATGTTTGTGTGTATTTTTATGTATGTATATATATAAACATAAGTGACAGTCCTTTATCATTTTAAGAGTTTTAATGACAATAATGCATAGAACAACTCTTAAACAATCATTCTTTATTATCTGTATCGTATTACTGTATATCATGAAATATCAACAAAACATACGGTGATCATTTACATAATTTTGGAAAAACAGTGAGTGCTTGCCAAATGGGCAGTAAGATTGAAGTGGTTAGGATATTTTCTCTTTAAACGTTAGTTATTAAGGTCTAGCTAGTTAATGCGCCTTCTCAGAAGTTAGGAGGAATCTTGGAGGCCAGCTAGCCCAACGCCCTTATTTTGTAGACGGGGAAATTGAGATAACCAGTGAAGTGAACTCCTCAGGTCACATAAGTAATTGAATATCAGAAGCAGGATTTGTGCCCATATCCTTTGACTCTGCAGTCTGAGCTCTTTTCACTGTGTCTTTCATGCTAAACTGATGGACTTTCATTTTGAAGAAATTCTAACACGTTTTTAACACAATGAATTTGATTTGTTGCTTTCTCTTTCTATTTTGTTTCCAGCATCTTGGCTTCTTAGGGAAACTGTAATGCTTTATTACCTCAATCTGTTGCCATGGAATTTAATTTAGTCTCACATTCAGTCCCACTTAAGGAATTTTAAGTTGAGTGTTTTCAAGAAAATTATGACTTTTAAGTTCTGATTTTTTTGTTCAGGATCTGTGATTTCAGTCCTTTGGAGATTCTTGGTGAGGAAATTCTTTACCAGTGGGTATCACCAACTGCTCTGCAGCTTGGTCTGAGAAAGTGACCTGGGGGCGCAGAGGGACAGTGACATGCTCAGGGTCACAGGATCAGTCTGTGTCACAGGCAGGGCTTGGAGCTAGCTCTCTTTAACATCCAGGCCAGTTCTTTTTCCATGTTGTTTCTGCTGCTGAGGGAAAAGCAGTATGTTATAAATTTACATTAGAATTCTCAGCTTAACATCAACTTATCTCTGAAAAAACAATCACTTCTGGCATTCAGGATCCTGAGTTGGGAGGTCACTTAAGTAAAATATATTTGTTAATCAAAAAGTATATATGGGGGCGGCCAGGTAGCACAGCGAGTAAGAGCACCGGCTCCAGTGTTGAGAAGACCTGGAGATTGAATCCCGGGCTCAGACACTTAGCATCCACCCAGAAACACCTGGCCGTGTAACCTTGAGCAAGTTACTTAACCCCAATTGCTTAGGGGCGGCCAGGTGGCTCAGTGAGTAAGAGTACTGGCTCCAGTGTCGGGATGACCTGGATCAAATCCCAGGCTCAGATACTCAGCACCACACCCAGAAATAGCTGGCCGTGTAACCTTGAGCAAGTTACTTAACCCCGATTGCTTTAAAAAAAAAAGTATATATGACTAATGATTGGATATATAGGGTGAGTGAGAGTAAGGAGTTCAAAATGATACCGAAGTTGTGATCCTGAGTGACTGGAAGGATGGTGATGCCCGTGGCAGAAATCGGGAAGTTTGGAAGAAGAGTGGGGGTGGGAGGTTGGGGAAGGTAACACGTGCTGTTGTGAAAAGGCTGAGTTTGAGATAACTGCAGGACATTCAGTTTGAAATGTTCACAGGCAACTGCGGACAAGCCACGTGTTGTATTTCTGGTCAGCCAGTCTTGCCTCTTCTGCCTCTGTGGCTTCTCATATATATGGTCACTACTCTCACTTTTCTCCTGGACTCTTGGTCCCCCTGTCCCAGATCTCTCCCCATTCTAATAGATACTTCACATAGCTACCGAAGTGCAGGTTTGACAGTGTTACTTTCCCTCAGTTTATATGTGAGTGGCCTCCTCTCCTCAGGTGCAGAGACATTACACTTGCATTACCTGTGCTGATGTTCTTACCATTAGGATTGGTATTAAAGACTTGATAGTGGACAGCCACGTAGCAATTAGTGTGAATGATAGATCTCATTAAAGGGTGTCATTATTCAGATGCATATTTTCATTGGTTTAGAATGGATGTTTTCAGGTTATCATATTTTACACTAATATTTTCTACTTCTTTTATTCACATAGTTCATTTACAATATTACTTTCACATTTTTTTGTCATCTTTCTTCTGGGATCCTTTGAACCCAATTCTCACTATGGAAAAACTACCCCTGCTAACTGATCCCTGTCATTTTTGTAGATCTTAAAAGTAATACACATGTAGAATAATTTCAGTGATATGGTTGTTTAGAGGTGCTGTGTCATCTGCCTTCCACTGCGCATTCCAACTTCACTTCTTGCACACTGATATTACTGTTTTGTTATGTTTGCAGTTCCCAGCTGTTAATCACCCCCAGTCTTTGGAGAGAAGATATCTAGGAATTTTAAGTGGCGTTTTGCTTGACTTAATGAAGGTAGGATATTATGCTTTCTCTCTCTCTCTCTCTCTCTCTCTCTCTCTCTCTCTCTCTCTCTCTCTCTCTCTCTCTCTCTCTCTCTCT
>NW_027186324.1:11850387-11852451 GCF_028583685.1 Petaurus breviceps papuanus
GCTTATTGGAGGGGGTAAGGCAGGGCAGTTCGGATTAAGTGACTTGCCCAAGGTACCACAGCTAGTAAATGTTAAGTGTCTGAGTTTGAATTTGAACTCAGGTTCTCCTGTCTCCAGGGCCAGTGCTCTATTCACAGCACCACCTAGCTGCCCTGCTCGCTTGCTTCACATAAAATATTCTTCAATTTGTATTTTACTTATCTCTCTGTAGGAATATGTTGCAAAGCATTATGTGAGTTAGGCCCTGTATTAATAGATAAGATACTTGCTAAATTGAATTGTGGAGAATGAATTGTAAATAACACAGGCAGTCTATTAAGTTACAAGGGTTTTTGTGTTTTAACATCTTATATATATATATATATATATATATATACATATATACATATATATAAAATACAGAGTATTTGCATAAAATATTTGTTGACTAATCATGTGACTTTAATAAATATTTATTTTATTTTAATTATATGACTAATTGGCCAATCAATATTAATTGATCATACCATGTATTTGGAACTCAGTTAATAGCATATTAGAAAAATATGAGACAGAACCCACAAAATGACACAGAAAAGCTAACCTCACGCTAAGGACAGCCCGGCAGGCTGGCAGGAATCAGTCAGCGCAGCGCACTGGGAGCCAAGCCCAGCTCCACACCAAGGCTTTAGCCCCAGCGGGACGCCTGACCAGTCGCTGGCTGGAGGGTCTCCAGATCAGCAGCTTTGGCCATTTCCAGATTTATCAATACATAGATGCAAAGGACAAAGTGAGAGGTCAGTGCAGTCTGGAGTTTGGGACCCAGTAAGTGGACACAGCCAGCCAGCGCCACATGGCAGCTTCAGCTCCTAGCCTGCAGAATGTAGGGGGACCAAGCACCAGTCTGAGGGGTAATCTCTCTTGCTTTAACCTGCTTGGATCTGGATTGCGGTCTAGGGTGGAGGTCCTGGGATGTATGATCAGCTTGCCAGAGCATGTGGAGGCCTCAGAGAGGGCACCCATCTAATACCTCCGGTAGCTGAGAAAACCCCAGCGTTTGGGATAAAAGCTCCCCTGTCTGGTGGCAGAGTCCTACTGTGGCAAAAAGCCCAGGGGTCAAGTGACCGAGGGGCTACATGACTAGGCAAAGGAAACAAAGCAGACAGAAGATTCCAACATTAGACTCCTATTTTGGGGATAAAAAGGAACAAAGCATGGAACAGAAGGAAGACAGTGAAGTCAGAACTCCTGCAACAAAAGCTTCAAAGGAAAATACGAGCTGGTTACAGGCCACAGAGGACCTTAAGAAGCAGAAAAGAGAAGTGGAGAAAAAATTGAGAAGAGAAATGAGAATGATGCAAGAAAATTAGGAAATGAGAGTCAACAGCCTGACTGAGGAAAATAACACCTTAAATAATAGACTGACTCAAATGGCAAAAGAGGCTCAAAAAGGCAATGAGGAGGAGAATGCCTTAAAAAGCCAAATTTGCCAGATGGAAAAAGAATCTCAAAAGCTCACTGAGGAGAATCATTCCTTCAGAATTAGATTGGAGCAAATGGAAGCTAATGACTTTATGAGAAATCAAGATGCTGTTAAGCAGATCCAAACAAATGAAAGAATAGAAGGCAATGTGAAATATCTCATTGGAAAAACCACTGACCTGGAAAATAGATCCAGGAGATAATTTAAAAATTATTGGAGTACCTGAAAGCCATGATCAAAGAAAGAACCTAGAAATCATCTTCCAGGAAGTTCTCAAAGAAAACTGCCCTGATGTTTTAGAACCAGAGGGCAAAATAGAGGTTGAAAGAATCTACCAATCACCTCCTGAAAAAGATCCCTAAAAGAAAACTCCTAGGAATATTATAGCTAGGTTCCTGAATTCCCAGATTAAGGAGAGAATATTTATTACAAGCATCCATAAAGAAACAATTTGAATATTTTGGAAACACAATCAGGATAACACAGGATCTGGCAGCTTCTACACTGAGGGACCAAAGGGCTTGGAATATGATATTCCGGAGGTCAAAGGAGCTGGGATTAAAACCAAGAATCACCTACCCAGCAAAACTGAGTGTCATGGG
>NW_027186324.1:11852851-11913747 GCF_028583685.1 Petaurus breviceps papuanus
GCTTATTGGAGGGGGTAAGGCAGGGCAGTTCGGATTAAGTGACTTGCCCAAGGTACCACAGCTAGTAAGTGTTAAGTGTCTGAGTTTGAATTTGAACTCAGGTTCTCCTCTCTCCAGGGCCAGTGCTCTATTCACAGCACCACCTAGCTGCCCTGCTCGCTTGCTTCACATAAAATATTCTTCAATTTGTATTTTACTTATCTCTCTGTAGGAATATGTTGCAAAGCATTATGTGAGTTAGGCCCTGTATTAATAGATAAGATACTTGCTAAATTGAATTGTGGAGAATGAATTGTAAATAACACAGGCAGTCTATTAAGTTACAAGGGTTTTTGTGTTTTAACGTCTTATATATATATATATATATATACATATATACATATATATATATATAAAATACAGAGTATTTGCATAAAATATTTGTTGACTAATCATGTGACTTTAATAAATATTTATTTTATTTTAATTATATGACTAATTGGCCAATCAATATTAATTGATCATACCATGTATTTGGAACTCAGTTAATAGCATATTAGAAAAATATGAGACAGAACCCACAAAATGACACAGAAAAGCTAACCTCACGCTAAGGACAGCCCGGCAGGCTGGCAGGAATCAGCCAGCGCAGCGCACTGGGAGCCAAGCCCAGCTCCACGCCAAGGCTTTAGCCCCAGCAGGACGCCTGACCAGTCGTCGGCTGGAGGGTCTCCAGATCAGCAGCTTTGGCCATTTCCAGATTTATCAATACATAGATGCAAAGGACAAAGTGAGAGGTCAGTGCAGTCTGGACTTTGGGACCCAGTAAGTGGGCACAGCCAGCCAGCACCACATGGCAGCTTCAGCTCCTAGCCTGCAGAATGTAGGGGGACCAAGCACCAGTCTGAGGGGTAATCTCTCTTGCTTTAACCTGCTTGGATCTGGATTGCGGTCTAGGGTGGAGGTCCTGGGATGTATGATCAGCTTGCCAGAGCATGTGGAGGCCTCAGAGAGGGCACCCATCTAATACCTCCGGTAGCTGAGAAAACCCCAGCGTTTGGGATAAAAGCTCCCCTGTCTGGTGGCAGAGTCCTACTGTGGCAAAAAGCCCAGGGGTCAAGTGACCGAGGGGCTACATGACTAGGCAAAGGAAACAAAGCAGACAGAAGATTCCAACATTAGACTCCTATTTTGGGGATAAAAAGGAACAAAGCATGGAACAGAAGGAAGACAGTGAAGTCAGAACTCCTGCAACAAAAGCTTCAAAGGAAAATACGAGCTGGTTACAGGCCACAGAGGACCTTAAGAAGCAGAAAAGAGAAGTGGAGGAAAAATTGGGAAGAGAAATGAGAATGATGCAAGAAAATTAGGAAATGAGAGTCAACAGCCTGACTGAGGAAAATAACACCTTAAACAATAGACTGACTCAAATGGCAAAAGAGGCTCAAAAAGGCAATGAGGAGGAGAATGCCTTAAAAAGCCAAATTTGCCAGATGGAAAAAGAATCTCAAAAGCTCACTGAGGAGAATCATTCCTTCAGAATTAGATTGGAGCAAATGGAAGCTAATGACTTTATGAGAAATCAAGATGCTGTTAAGCAGATCCAAACAAATGAAAGAATAGAAGGCAATGTGAAATATCTCATTGGAAAAACCACTGACCTGGAAAATAGATCCAGGAGATAATTTAAAAATTATTGGAGTACCTGAAAGCCATGATCAAAGAAAGAACCTAGAAATCATCTTCCAGGAAGTTCTCAAAGAAAACTGCCCTGATGTTTTAGAACCAGAGGGCAAAATAGAGGTTGAAAGAATCTACCAATCACCTCCTGAAAAAGATCCCTAAAAGAAAACTCCTAGGAATATTATAGCTAGGTTCCTGAATTCTCAGATTAAGGAGAGAATATTTATTACAAGCATCCAGAAAGAAACAATTTGAATATTTTGGAAACACAATCAGGATAACACAGGATCTGGCAGCTTCTACACTGAGGGACCAAAGGGCTTGGAATATGATATTCCGGAGGTCAAAGGAGCTGGGATTAAAACCAAGAATCACCTACCCAGCAAAACTGAGTGTCATGGGGTTTTTTTTGTTTTTTTTAAAGCAATTGGGGTTAAGTAACTTGCTCAAGGTTACACAGCCAGGTGTTTCTGGGTGGGTGCTAAGTGTGTGAGCCCAAATTCGATCCCAGGTCATCCCAACTCTGGGGCCAGTGTACTTTATTGCTGTGCTACCTGGCCACCCTGAGTATCATGTTTCAGGGGAAAATATGGTCATTCAGTGGAATAGAAGACTTTCAAGCATTCTTGCTGAAAAAACCAGAGTTGAATAGAAAATTTGACACTCAGATACAAGAAGCAAGAGAAGCATGAGAAGGTAAACAGGGAAGAGAAATCATAAGGAACTTATCAAAGTTGAACTATTAACATTCCTACATGGAAAACACAATAATTGTAACTTATGAAACTTTTCTCAGTAGTTGAAGGGAGTAGAAATATATATATGAGGGTTTATGGGCACATGAATACATATGTGAATGTGTGTATATATGTTTACAGGTATACATAGACAGAGGGCACAGGACCAATTTAACAGGAAGGGATGATACTTAAAAGGTGAAATTAAGAGGTGAGAGAGGAATATAATGAGAGGAGATGGGGAGAGACAAATGGGGTAAACTATCCATACAGAAGAGGCAAGGGAAAAATGCTTACGATGGAGGGGAAGAATAGGAAGGCAAAAGGGAATGGGTCAACCTTATTCCCATTGAATTTGGCTTTGGGAGGGAATGACATACACACTAAATAGAGTATCTCACCCTCCAGGAGAGTAGGGGGGATGATGGAAGGGAGGGAAGGCTGGGGGGGAGGGAAGTTGGAAGCACCCACTTTTGAAAAGGAACGGAATCAAAGCAGAGAATAGAACAAGTGGGAGGTGGGATAGGAGGGTGGGAAATATAGTCAGTCTTTTACAGTATATCTGCTTTTTTATTGTTTTGCATTAGCCACACATGTACCAGCTATACTGAACTGCTTATTTTCCCAGTAAGGGTGGGTGACAAGGGAGGAAGGGAATGAATCTGGAATTCAAAGTTTTAAAATAAAAAATTCAAATATATATATATATATATATATATATATACACTATTATTAATTCTATTTTACATGTAATTGGGAAATAAGATATACAGGCACTGGGGCATAGAGATCCCCTGGAAAAGTCGAAAGGGGTATGGGAGAAAATATGGGAGAGAGCAGATTGGAGGAGGGGACATCCTGTGGGACTGCTATTTTTGGGGGTGGGTAGGGGAAAAACGGGGAGAAAATCTGTAACTCAAAATCTGGTGGAAACGAATGATGTAAATCAGAAGGTAATAAAGCATTTGGAAAATGTAAAAAAAAAAGAAAAGTATGAGGAATTTGGAATCTAAAAATGATCTCACTTCCTCACTGATGAGGCTTATATTTGTTAGTCGGTTTTCCTGAAGTAGATCTACCAGACTGATTTGATTAACTTTTTAAAAAATATCAGTAAGCAAAAACCGGAATAAATTCAATTGTCTGTTTTTTCCATCTTTGTCATTTACCTCACTTTTGAACCTAGAACTAAAATGTCGTTAAGAGTCTTTCTGATCCTGGGCTCGGACACTGAGCACCCACCCAGAAGTAACTGTCCGTGTAACCTTGAGCAAGTTACTTAACCCTGATTGCTTTTAAAAAAAAAAAAAGAGTATTTCTGATTTGAAAAGCTCATTCTGTGTGAACTATGCTTGATGCCATTGTGCTTCTGTTGGCTGTATCTGTATGTCTGAATTGACAATACCATAATTCAGCTGGTCATGGTGATAATAACGATATGGATACATCATGTCATTGATTCAATCAGAATGATTGGTAGCAAGTATGAAGAGAAGTAAATCAGTTGGATCACTTGTGCTGTGGAGGAATGGCCACTTTGTCCTTTTTCCTATTGGTGTTGAAGTTTGAGATCATCAACTAGGTATTTGCTGACCGTTTATGGTTTTGTAGCATTGACCTGATCGCATGAAGGAATTTATAAACCCGAAGTTTCATAACTCATATATACAGTATTTTCGACCAATAGCATTTTAATATCATATTTCAGTGTAAATTGAGAAGATTAAAATAGAACTGACTTACAGAAATCTGGTTTCCTTGAATTCATATATTCATCTACTTTAAAATGCTATTTTTGGACAGAGCTTTTACATTTATTTTTAGCTGATGTCTTTTAAAAATACAATCATTGTAATGCTAATGCCAGTGCAACCAGAATTATCCTATGCATACCCACACAAGGTGGCTTTTGTTCTCCCATTAGGAAAAGAAAAAGGATTGTGCAGCATTTAGAGCATTGTCTGAATCATTACTGATGCAAAATCACTTGCTTAGAATCAGTGGTATAGGTGGCTGAACAAAAGCCCTTTGAGCAGAAAAGTGAAAATTTTCGTTTCCTTTGGCATTAGAACTCCAAATCTTGGCCTGGCTCTTGGGCGTGGCGCTAGAGGGATATGAGACCAAGTAGCAAAGAATCCAGAGTCCTGGACAAATTTAGTTTGGGTGAAATGCTTCTTTTTTTCTTGGTAGTTACCAACTTACAAGAGGATTTTGGCTCCTGAATATGTTTAAAATAATCGAGTTTAAGCCATATTCATTTAGCATTATTGTACTCTAAAGATGGCATAGATTCCTAGGGCTGGGAGGGGCCCCCAGTTTCATAGACAGCTAGTGATTGCATCAGTTAGAATCTACTTGTACCTCCTCCCAGTTCTGTGTTTTTATTTTTAACTCCTTTATTTCTTTATTTGACATTTTTTAAAATTAATTTCCACGAGATTTTGAGTTACAGATTTTCTCCCCATCTTCCCCCTACCTACCACCCCAAAACAGCAATTCCGCTGTATACCCTCTCCTTCAATCTGGTCTCTCCTATATCCTCCCCCATGCCTCCTCCGCCTTTCCTACTTAGGGCAAGATGGCTCTCCATGCCCCGGTGCCTGTATATCTTATTTCCCGGTTGCATGTAAAAAAAAAATAATTTTTTTTAATCATTTGATTTTAAAACTTTGAATTCCAGATTCTCTCCCTTTCTCCCTTGTCACCCATTCAATATAAGTTGTATATGTGTAGCTACGCAAAATGCTTCCATAGTGGATATATTGTGAAAAACTGACTATATTTCCCTCCATCCTATCCCGCCCCCCACCTGTTCTATTCTCTGCGTTGACACTGTCCTTTTTCAAAAGTATGTACTTCTAATTTCCCTCCCCCCCAACCTGCCCTCCCTTCCATCATCCCCTCTCTCATCTGCTTCCCCCCTACTGTCCTGTACATTGAGATACCTTATTTAGTGTATATGTATTAGACATTATTTTATATCCTTTTGTTTTTACTTCACTTTTTTATTTCTTAATATGTCCTTATCCCCCTGTCCCTCAAGCATTTTTATATATTTATAGATTTACATATTTATATATTATTTTATAATAAATATTTAAAATGAAAGAGTGAAAAAAAGTTCAGCAAAACCACAAAAAAAACCCCGTCAGTCAGCATTGACAGTATATGCAGTATTCAGTATCTCTGTAGTTGCCCATCTCTGCAAAGAGCAATGGAGATGGAATTTACTCAGCTTTTCTTGAGGGTCAAGATTTGTTATTATTAATTAAATAGTCTTCTTTTCTTTTTCTTCCATTCTCATTGCTGTAGTCATTGTGTATGTTGTTTTCCTGTCCTACTCACTTTCTAGTGCTTTTATTTAAACTTAATTTAAAAAATAAAGGCTAGTTTGATTTATTGATGTCTTAATTTTGAAATGTTTACTAATAATTGGGAGGAGGAAAAGTTTTTGAAATTGACTTGATAGAAATTTTTTCAAGTTTATTTAATCAACTTTTGGTCACTTAAATTTGTATTATTTTTCAAAATCCAAATTTTTTTCCTTTAAGAATTTACTGAAGTTGGATCCAGCAGACAGATACTTGACAGAACAGTGTTTGAACCATCCTTCATTTCAAACCCAGAGACTCTTGGATCGTTGTGGAACTTCACCTTCACGATCAGCAAAGAGAAAACCATACCATGTTGAAAGCAACACATTATCTAATAGGTAAGTATTTCTTTCTAAGGCGGTAGAAAGCAGGACTGGTCTTATCAGCAGATAAAGTAGGTGAATGCTCCATCATGACTGATGGAACAAGGCCCCCACCAGCCTATTGTATAGAATCAGGCCATATTTGAAATCCTACAGTGGGTAGCAGATTCCTTTAAGTCTTGGTTGTTTAGTCTGTTGAGTCTTGTATGAAAATGCACATATCCTTGAAAGGGTAACACGTGAGGTCTTATCAGCTAATGCAGTTTCCAGGGTTGACAGCTCACAGATAGAGGAAGGCTTTGTGGGAATGAGGCATGGTCTGTGACAGCATTAGGGCAAAGTGGTGCCACTGTAGGTGGGAATGAGCGATGTGAGGAGCGTTTAAGAGGCACCTGTTTACCAAGGGTGAGCGGTGAGCCTTCTGCAAATGTGTTCTAATTAAATCTGAGCTACAGAATTAAATTCTTGGTAAAACAACAATTACAAATAGAGCACAACTGTTTGATGGTATAAATCAAAGCTAACAGTTTCATCACTGGTCATTCTTTCACCATGCCCCCATAAGACTGCTGTATATATGCTGTTGGCTGTATGTGTGTTACTTTCAGCTGAACAGAGTAAATACTAAGACAAATCCCAGATAGCTGAGAATGTGATTCTGTGCTACATTTAATGTGTGGAAAGCATGAATTGACTTTTCCTCTTCCACCATTGTTAAAGAAGCAAAAAGGAATCATTCTTCAAATAAACTCTTTCAGTAGAACATTCCAGTTTCCTGTAATAGAGATGGCATTTTACAAGCTTAAGCCAGAACTCTTTCCTGATCTGTAATAGCATCCTATTAAGTGGTGTGAATGCTTAGATTTTGTTAGTTTCTCCTATTAACAGAATATTGATAGCATTTTATAATTGTTGATAACTCTTTTAGAGACTTCTGGTTTCATTTAATTTCTTTTACCTTTTTCAGAATATTCTTATTTTGAAATTTCTTTGGTAACTTTAGATTTTAAAATATATCTTAGTGATTTGATTCCAGGAAATTTTTATTCATTGAATCAAGGTCTTAACAATACTGTTAGTTGGTTGCTGATCTTGAGTTTAGGAAGTTTAACGTCTGTTCAATCCTGTGCATTTCTGGTAACTTGTAGTTTGGGTCCTTTTACTTCTTTTCAGTCATATCATTTGAAAAGTTGTATTGTGATGGCATTTGGGGCCTATTAGTCACAGTTAGTCAATATGTATTAAACTCCTACTTTGTGCCAGACACTGTGTTAAGTTCTGGGGACAAAAGACAGTCTCTGCCATCAAGGAACTCACTGTCTAATGGAGGAGACAACATGTAAACAAATAAATACAAACAAGCTGTGTACAGGATAAATAAAAGAAATAATGAGTGAGAATTAATTGTGAGAATTAAGAGGTATTAAAAAAGGCAGTTGGGGCAGCCATGTGGCTCAGTGAGTAAGAGCACCGGCCCCAGAGTCGGGATGACCTGAGATCGAATCCCAGGCTCAGACACTTAGCACCTACCCAGAAATAACTAGCCGTGTAACCTTGAGCAAGTTACTTAACCCCGATTGCTTTAAAAAATAAATAAATAAATGTTAAAGTAAGATTGTTAACCCTTTTGAGTTACTTTCCTTTAGAAAAGCAGATCAAAGAACCAGTGCTAGCAGCCATCCTGGGTATGCTTGGGTGTACAGATGCCTGCAGTTTGAGGGTCTGATCTGAATGAGGATCCAATAAAGGAGGCTGAGAAAGAGTGGTCAGATAGGAGAAGCACAAGAGAATGGTGCCCCAAAAACCCAGAGGCAGATATATCAAGGAAGACAAGAGTGATCTGCTGTGTCAGAGGCTGCAGAGAGGTCAAGGAGATGGAGGATTGAGAAAAGGACATTGAATTTATCAACTAAGAGATCATTGGTAACTTTGGAGAGAGCAGATTCAGTGGAATGATAAGGTCAGAAACTAGATTGTAAGGGGTTAGGGAGAGAATGAGAGGAGAGAAAATGGAAGCACCTGTTTTATATAACCTTTTTAAGGAGGTTAGCCACAAAATATGGACCCTTTATGGACTGTAGTTCACTACATTCTAGAACTCCAAAGCTTATGGTTCAGCCTTTTGACTGAACCCAAACTTTACAGAATAAATCCCTTTAAGAAAAGGATTTGTTCTGTAAAACCTGGATTCAGTCAAAAGACTGTACTCAAGAACCTAGAAGGCCACATGTGGCCTCAAGCCTGCAGGTTCCCCACCCTAAATTTAGGACATTACATTTTGATAAAATACTTTCAAGCCATATTTAATGTATTAACTTTGAATATTTAAAGTAGCTAATATTCCATTGCTAAAAATAATTTTTCCCAACACATGTCTGTAGATAAGAGTTCAGTGTTGAGGTGAACATTACCAAAATTTTCACAGAATTGGCAGTTCCCTAAATTCACGTGACCAGCTATATCCCTCTGGGTTTATTTTGAGCCTGGCTCAGACTATGATTATGATGTCATCTGTCCTCCTAACTTCTGCGGAGAGAACATGAACATGAAATATCATAGTATTCCTTTTTATGGAAACCTCAATAAAAACAAGATCTCTCAGGGAATTCTGTTCAGACAAAATTATCCTAATTTTGCTGGCTTTCAATATTTTCTCCCTCTTCTAGCGACTGCTATAATGCCTCATCACAAAAAGAATGGAGGGCATGCTCCATCTGCCAGTGCCAACCTGTTGTCTGAAGATTGGCTACCAATGGATTGATTTTTTTTGGCCAGAGTTCCTTTAACCATCTATTGAGGAATGGAGAGATGATTCTCTTTGTCAATAGAAGGAGTCTTTGAGTCTTCATGTGTATTTAAAGTAACATAATAAATAATTGCTAACCCACACAAATGTATCAAGGCCCTGGGACATATGAATTGATCAACCAACAAGCATTTATTTTGGCTTATGTGCCAGGCACTGGACTAAACATGGGAAGATACAAAGGTGGAACACAAAAGAATTTTAGTCCTCAAGGAGCTTAAATACCAGTGGAGACACATGTAAGATGACTACAGAGTAGAATGAAAGTAAACTTGCAGTGGAAGGCTTAAGTGGCTGGTGGAGGACTGAGAAGGACTCTAGAAGACAGGATTTATGCTGAATCTTGAAAGAAACCAAGCTATGTCAAGAGGCAGAGAAGAGGAAGGAGGGCATTCCAGATTTGGGAAAGACTTAGTGCAGAGGTGGTAGATGGAGGGTCCTACGCCAAGAGCAAATAGGCAAGTGTCACGAGGAAAGTACAAAACAGTGTGAGAAGACCATGGAAAGCAGCTAGGTTGTGAAGAGCCCCAAATGCCAAAGTGGGGACTTTCTATGTAATTGTGGAGGTAATAGGGAGCCAGTGGAGTTACTGAGAGAGACAGAGGGACATGGTCAGAAGCCATAGTTAGAAATGACAAGAAAACTGGATACGTGGGGTGGGTGAGAGGGAGGAGTCAGAGGACATTCAGTTTGCGAACCTGGTGAATGGGGAGGATGATAGTTCCCTCCACAGAAAGAGGGAAGGATGGGGGTTGACCCTGAGGGGAAATAGAATGAGTTCAGTTTTCAAACTGAATGTAATGGACATGTTGAGATTGAGACATCCAGTTTGAAATGTCCATTGGATACTTAGAGGTTTAGGATTGGAGCTCAGAAGAGAGATGAAGACTAGATACATCAATCTGAGAGCCCTTTTTAATAGAGATGATCATTTAAAGCCATAGGAACTGAAAAGATCACCAAAGGAGGTTATAGAGAGAGAACAGAGGACAGTGTCTGAGGCAGAGTCTTGGATAATAACTTACCATTGTGAGGGTATGTCAAGGAAGACATTCTTACAGTGGGGACTGAGACAAATAGGTACAGAACCAAAAGAGAGCAGTGTCACGAAAACCCCAAGAAGAGAGAGTGCCAAGTAGGGGGTGTACAGCAGTGTCGGATTCTGTAGAGCTCAGCAAGGATGAGGACTGGGAAAAGGGCATTCAAATGGCAGTTAAGACATCACGGCCAGCTTTGGAAAGGACAGTTTTCAGCTAAATAATGAAGTCACAAAACAGGTTTTAGTAAAAAGTAAGGAGAAAGGGGGGGTACTGAGTAATGATGACTTTTTCAAGGAGTTAGGAGAGGAGGTGAAGTGAGAGTGTTCTAGGTCGTTGGAATAGAAGAATGAAATGAGGATTTTTTAGAAGATTGGATGAGACATATTTGTAGTCATCAGGGAAGGAGGAGCCAATAGATAGAGAGCAATTGAATGTCAGAGAGATGATGGGGATTATAATAGGAGCAGTCTTCTGGAGATAAGGGAGGCACTGGGACCATGGATGCGTGTGGAGGGACTGGCCTCGGCATGGGAACAGCCACCTCCTCATCAGTGACTGAAATGAAGGGCTAGATCATGCAGAATGATGTCAGTGACCTATGATATGAGCAGAGAGGAGGCAGCTTCAGGTTTTTTTCAGCATATATGACCAGTGGTGAGGACCAGCTGAGAGAGTGGGAGAAAGGAATCCATGGGAGACTCGAAGAGAGACGAGGTCTTAAATGAGATAGGGAGTCAGAGAGGAGCAGGATTGCTTTACTTGTCGTGTGGATGTTGTTAACATTAGATGACATAAATCTGTAGTGTGCCCAGTCATCTTGGTTTCATGATTTCCTCCAACTCATTTTGGCAGCATATGAATAGGAGTAAAAGAAATGGGCGAAGGAGTAATCTGAGGTCAGGGTTTGGCAAGGCATGACCAAGGGGCCAAGGGTTGGAGTTGCCTAGGACAAGAGGGCAAGGTAATCAGGAGTGACGGATAGTGTGGACTTGAACTAGATCACAAAGAGGCCGAGATTAAGAAGGGAAGAGTTTTATTGATGAGATTTATTTGAATATCTTACTTTAGCAATGCATTTAAAATTCCCTTTTCTATAGACCTTGTATAATTTCTTAATTAGATTATCTCTGCCAAATGTCCTCTGCTTTCCTTAAGTTTGTATCTAAGTCATTCAGTGTTACAATTAAGAGACACTTGTGGGAGTGGTAGAAACATTTTGGAGATCAAAAGTCTCCACTGTGGACCCTCTTCCAGCTCATAACTTAAAGGAGAAAAGTGTGTCAAAAACAAGAGTGGATCATTACAAGCTTAATTCTTATTGTGGTTGAAAGTCTTGGATTTTGGTGTGGCTTTATCATTATAGCTTCCATGAAAAAGAATCTAAATTATTTCAATTACTGGTATGCAATTGTAATGGAATTCAGCAAGGTATCATGGCAGGGATACAAATAGAAGCGCTCAGCTGCTGGCAGGTGAGTATGGATAGGTGTAACATGTCCACAACAGGTATGATACAAGATAAATTGTGTTAGAAGACACGCTGGAATCTGGGAAGACTTCCCTGGGGAGGTTATTCTTAGCTGGGCCTTTGAATATCCTAAGGAGTGGGCCTGAAGAGAGAGTATATTCTGCGTACGAGACATCACATGCACAAAGACAAGGAGTCAAGAGAAATTGTGTTGAGTTGAGGGAACGGCTGGTTGTTTGGTTTGATTGGAACTTGGAAATAATGAAACAGTAGTGTGGGATAAGGCTGGGGCAACAGGTATGTGGGACCCCTTGAATGGAGCGTTTATATTTCACCCAATTTGCATTGGAGTGCTACTTGATAGTTTTCAACAAGGAAGCAGGACCTTTGAAAGATTATTTAGTGGCTGTGTAAAGGAGAAAGGCAGGGACTGAAAATAAGGAGATCCATCAGGCTATTGTGATAGCAAGGCCATAATAATGCAGATATACTTGGAGGAAAGGGTACAAATGACAAAGACATTCTGTGGAAGTAGAATCGACAAAGTTTGGTGGAGGTAGGAAGAGAGAGAAAGGCAAGGGTGATTCTAAAGTTGTGAACCCGAGTTACCAGAAGGATAGTGGTTTCCTCAAAGAAAATAGGAAAGTTTGGGAAAGATACGGGCTTAAAGGAAAAATAATAAGCTCTCTTTGATTTCTGAAGGACAGATAACAACGTCAGCAGTGGTTTAGAACATAAAGGCTTTGAACAACTGGTCTTTCCATGAGGGAGAACATCCTTGAGAGATTCTTTTGCTATCATATGCAAAAAGAAATATCTTTCCAGGTCTGAAACTATTTAATTAATAGTTTTTAATTAAGATAGGGTCTTGGGAAAGTGGTTTTTGTTGTTTTTGTTTTTAATAATGTGACTCTTTGGGCCTAGCTGGAAGCTTTTAATGAAATATGTTTTGGAGAAGAGACATTTAACATTGCTTCAGGCTTCCTTAATGTTAGCTCTTTGAACAGCTTTTCAAATCGTTCTTGGCAGAGATCACCATCTGAGAAGTGGGAGGACAGGAAGAAGCCCCTCATCCATGATGCCTGAGCATACACACTGCTGGGGAAAATTTGAAGGCTTATTTTCACAGATTACCATACTGCTGAGAAAAATGTGACATTTCTTTCATTGCAGCATAAAGAGAATAAAATCATCCCTAATCAAACCATCTCTGACAGTAGCTATATTTGAAGCAAGATTTTTCTGAATACTTGAAAAGAACAGAAAATCATTTGTTTGAGTTGTTTCTTTATCAAAAACCTGTCCATCCCAAACTACAGTTTCTCCTTTTTGAAATAATCTTAAGACTTCAAAGTTCCACTTTTCATAATGAGTTTTATTTTGCAGTAATATTTTATTTTGTTTTAAAATTTAAATATAAAATAAACTTCTAAATTTTAGAGAAAGTCTCTGTCAATTTGGAATGATGGTATGTGAGACAGTAGCTATTTTAAGCAGCTGTGAAAGCCTTGAAGTAATCTGATCTTGCAATGAGAACTCCTCCATTCAGTAATGATCCCAGTTTGGGGTACAAAATAGAAACTGCACAATTATTACTTTTCTAAAATGTGAGTACAGACCATATTCTGTTTGAAATCTCACAGGGCATTCTGGGAAGAAAGACAAAATCAAACTAATACTGTCCCCAAGGAGGGGTGAGGGAGAGCGGGAAGGGTCTGACTCTAAAGTGAGCTATAATAGAGCAAGTGAACTAAGAAATTTTATGAACTTAGAAAAGAGTAACAAAGGTGATTAGATAAATATGTCTTCAACCCTACCCTTTTTTTCCCCAAAGCTCCTAGATTTTCATGTATATGTATGTGCCTGTGGAGAGAGGGGTTTAGCTTTGTAATTGACATGACTTTTCCTCACTGGGGTGTTTTGGGATATTCGAAATGGGATAAAATGAAAAACTGAAGGCAAAATGTTGTTTACTGGTATCCAAGGAAAATGAAGGAACTCTGAAGAGTCTAGCTACTGCTGATATCTCTTCTTTTCCATAGATGTTCTATAATAAAATAATTTTTCTTCATGAGACATGACTATTTCATAGACAGGGCCCAAACAAGGCATTAACTACACAGAATTTTGTTGGAACAGTGTCAGTAGGGAAGCAATTTCTGTGGACTGTACACAGGATGTGACAAGGAAATATTATAACAAAATCCTGTTAAAAGTTTTTTTTTTTTTTGCAAAAGATTTTGCCTGTCGTTTACTACAGTGTAGACATGTTATTTTATTAAGAAATCTTTATTATCTGGTCATTTAAAACACATTTTTGTATATGTCTCTGAGGAGAGTTCATATGTTAATGCTTCTTTTGTTTTTAATGTAGAAATCAAGCCAGCAAAAATGCTGCTTTGCAGGCACATCACAGATCTAACAGCAAGGATATACAGAACCTGAGTGTTGGGCTTCCACGGAATGATGATGTTCTTCCAGCCAGTGAAAGCTTCCTCAATGGAAACCTTTCTGGAGCTTCTCATAGTCCCATGCACACCAAACCCTATCAAACAAATAATCCACCTGGATCTGCAAACAAAGATCTCACCAATAACAACATTCCACATCTTCTTAGCCCCAAAGAGTCAAAATCAAAAACAGAATTTGATTTCAGTATTGACCAAAAGGCTTCTGAGGGCCCAGGCACAAAATACCTTAAGTCAAACAGTAGGTCTCAGCAGAACCGACACTCATTTATGGAAAATTCCCAAAGCAAAACTGGAACATTACAGCCTGGTGAAAAGCACGGACGGCATAGCTACATAGACACTATTCCCCAGTCTTCTAAGAGTCCTTCTTATAGGGCAAAGGCCAAAAGTCACGGGGTCCTGACTGACTCCAAATCTGTGAGTAACCTTTCTGAAGCCAGAGTGCAGATTTCTGATCCCAATAGCAGCAGGTATTTTCCATCGAGCTGCCTAGACTTGAACTCTCCCACCAGCCCAACTCCTCCCAGGCACAATGACAGTAGAACTTTGCTTAGTCCTTCTGGGAGAACTAACCGCAGTGAGGGCACACTGGACTCCCGGCGAACAGCAGCAAGGCATTCCAAAACAATGGAGGAGCTGAAACTGCCTGACCACATGGATGGAAGCCATTCACACTCACTGTCTGCGCCACACGAATCTTTTTCCTATGGTCTGGGCTATACCAGCCCTTTCTCTTCCCAGCAGCGGCCTCATAGGCATTCCATGTACGTGACTCGGGACAAAGTGAGAGCGAAAGGCTCAGATGGAGGCTTGAACATAGGGCAAGGGATGGCAGTCAGAGCCAACAGCCTTCAGCTGTTATCACCACAGGTACAACTTAGGCTACTCACCAAATCTGTGGGCACATCACAGGAAGATGGTGCAGAGGATTTGAATAGGGTCAGTCTGAAATTTTGCCTTTTGTAGGATATCTTAAGGATACAAGATAGGGGTAGTTTCTAAACACTTTAAAAGAAAAACAAGTGAATCAACAATATCTGTTAAAATAATAATAAAAATAAAACAATAATAATGCTGAATCTTTGAGTCATTAATAATTGGGCCATAGGGAGGATTCAGTAGTTCTCTAAAAATCCGATTCTTTGTTAAATTTTGCACTACATTACAGCACCTTTTTCCAATACAATTTCATTTTGAATTAGTAGTGAAATCCATAAGGTTTTTTTCCCTATAGTTTTTTTTACTTTGAGGGTGAATTCACAAGGATATTCTTCCATCTCACCAATCCACATGCTTTCAGCACCTTTTTTTACTGACTGCTTTTCTGACTTGATTTCCTAACTCAGGCCAAAAGTTTTTTAATGGCTACAGATAATCCTTAGATTCCAAGTTTTGGAGTGAATTTTTGATGTCTATAAAACACCCAAAAGATAGATTTTTTTAAACCTTAGTAAAATAAAGTTTGAAGACAACTTAATGATTTTCAGAGTTCAGATATGATTCTTCCTAGTTTAAAATTGATACCACCTTTGAAGGTACAACAGTGTCCTTTGAAATGACGTTTTTCTAAAATTACCCATTCACCTGGATCAAGGAGATGGTATCTTTTTTGGAAAATTTTTTAAAGGGAAATCATGTAACCACCACCCTTGTAGAAACCTATTTTATACCAAATATATTTGGTCAGGATAGTAGCAATAAAAATTGCTCACATTTACATGGCCTTTGGAGTTTATGAAGCACTGTCCCCACAACCTTGTGAGGTATGTAATACCAGCATATTATTATCACCACCATTTTACAGATGAGGAAACTGAGGTTCATGGATCCCCTAACATCTCTACCATGACACAGGTAATAAGAGACACAGCCAGGACCCAGCCCTAGGTCTTAAGACTTCTCTAAATCAGCACATGCCATAATACCTGAAGAATATAAATGAAACCTGTGACCATCCCTTGCTTACAGAAAATAATGAGATCAAAGAGTGAAGCATTCTGAAGGCTAAGAATATCAGGCAGTGAATATTCACTGAGTTCTTTCTGTGTTTTCAGCGTGGTGTAGATACCATGGGGGAGATATAAAATAAATATGTTCTGTAACCTTAGGGAGTTTACATTCTAGTTGCAGAGACCAAAAATGACACAGAAAACAGAACCACGAGGGAGATATTAGTGGGAATTGAAGAATGCTTTCATGAAGCAGAGGGATTGAGATGAATGAGAAGAAAGAGATTTCAAAGTTGTGGGGTGGACTACATAAGCAAACACAAAAAGATACAAATGTTTGGATGACATTTGGAAGGAAGTGGTCTGTTGGATGAGACTACTGTTTAGGAAAGTCATACGAAATGCGTTTGGATAAGGAGGTGGGGGGTGGGAACCATATTGTAGAGGAGCAGGTGGGAGACCCTGCATTTAATTCTTTAGGGTCCTTTCCTAAGCAAGGTAAAAGCAGAATTAAGTCAGAAGCAATCTAGAAAATTGCCTGGCAGTAGTATGCAGAATAAATTGGAAAGGGAGAGACTTAGAAACAAGTCAACTAAGGAGTTTTCCGTAATTAATGCAGGAAGTCACGATGGCCTAGATTAAGACAAAGACAATGAGAATAGAGAGAGCACAAATCAGAGAAATCCTTTGAAGGAAGAAAAAAATGGTGAAAGATTAGGTGTGGAAAATTAGAAGAATCAGAGATGTCTCCAAGGTTTTTATTTGATAGACTAAAAGGAGAATAATATTGCTGAAAGAAGTAAGCCGGCTGAGAACACAGCTTCATAAAATCAGAGAATTGTATACCTTTTTGTATAGGGCACTTGAGATCAAGTGCTACTTTTTAATTTGGTAGCATAATTGAAGCCCAAAGAAGTTTTAGTATCTTTGACCCAGTGGAGAGTTAGTGGCACAGCATAAAGGTGTCTTGATTCCCAGTGGAGTGCTCATTTCACTTGTTGAGTTTCAGGTGAGCATGGACCATCCAGTAGAGACATTCTGTGGACCATTGGAAATAAAGGATCAGAACACAAATGAGAGAGGCTAGGAGATTTAGATTTGGCAGTCTTTAGCATACAGAAAAGTTATTTTTCTGGGGAGTGAATGGAGAGAAAAGTGCTGGTAGTAGAGCCTTGGGTTATCATTTTACTTTAGAATTTAACATAGTTGACAAGTTAGAAAGGGGGCTCTTACCTTTTCTTGGGTCATGGATCTCTCCTGCCACTCTGGTGAAGCTTTGAGCCCCTTTTCAGAATAACATTTTTAAATATAAACTAAATTACATAGAATTACAAAGGAAACCAACTATATTAAAATACAATCACCAAATTGTTTTAAAAACGATCAGATTGATGGACCTCGGATTAAGAACCCCTGAGTTATAGAGCAGTCAAAAATAAATTATTAGCATTTAAACACAAACAATTAGGGAACTAGAGCAAACCATATAAAATAAGGTTGAAAATGATTGACAGCCTGTGAATACTGGCAGAAGAAGGATTAGGAGGCCTTTTGGATAACGACAGAAGTCAACAGTATTGTCCTCAGCCTTCCAGACTGGCCGCTTCTGGACCAAACAGCTTTAAAGGGACAATACAGGAACTGGAAGATGGTGTTCAAGTTAAGAGATAAAATAAAAATGACAGTAATTTGGAAAATAACTAAAACTATCATGGTCAAAAATAAGTAAAGTACGATGGCATTCACCAAAGTCCTATTTAGTGATTTATCATGGTATAGAGGTAACCCTGAATTCTCAGAGACTCGTGCCAGTAATCTGACAGACTCTACCAACTAATATAGGCAAGTGATGTGTATGTTTATATGCTTCTGGAACAACATCTCATAGTTCAGAGAGGTTCGTTGCCAGGCTGACCTTAGGATGTCTAATTTTTACATTCTTTTGTTCTCGTTCGGTCATTTCAGTCAAGTCTGACTCTTTGTGACCCCCTTTGGGATCTTTCTTGGCAAAGACACTGGAGTGGTTTACCTTTTCCTTCTCTAGCTCATTTTACAGATGAGGAAACTGAGGCAAGCAGGGTCAAGTGACCTGCCCAGGGTCACACAGACAGTATTTGAGGTCAGATTTGAATTCAGGGCCCCCAGATTCCAGATCCAGCTCTCCATTCCCTGCACCACCTGCCTATTCTTTCTAGTAGTTTACACGTCAGAGGGGGTTGCTGTCTGCCTCAGCTAAAGGAGTACCCATACTAATGAAATCCTAGGTTCCTGAAATTTGGTGACCAGATATGAAAGGAAGAGAAAGTTGGGTTTAAGCTGTTACCTGAAGAATTTGGGCCAAACATATACAATAATTTCCTGTGAGACTCGTTTAAACTGACGTGATTTGGTGAGGGATGTTTTGAAATCTTACCGTGGGGATCTTTATAGATGGGCTAGGTCCTTGTGTATCTGGAATAGTTTTAAATGTGATCCAGGCAGGAGATAGGAGGATGGACAAACTAAGGTGACTTATCAAGCCCAGTAAGTAAATTTAAGCTTAAGAAAATAAATACTTTGACATTTTCAAGAAAACAGTTGTCATTATCTCCAACGTCAGATAATACCTTTCTATAAGCTATCAATAAATACCAAGGAAAATCATCCACCAGAGTGTAATTTTTTAATTCCCTTAAGCAATTAATAACTTTCTCTTAGTCTTCTTTTCTGAGTAGAAAAGATGATAACTTTTCCCACCTTTGCACTGTGACTGACAGTTTGGTGGCTCTACTCCTTAAAGGTGACTGGGGAGAATTTGGAGGAAGTTCAGAGACAAGCAATAGAATGAATATGAGTAATGAAATGTATTAAACAACGGATAATATCCCAAAGAAGATTAGGAGATAGTGAAGAACCTAGACAACATTTAGTTGTGAAAAGTTGAAGACTAAAGCTATTGAGCATGTGTGTATTCTTGGTTTGTAAACATTTGTCATCTTTTAAATTTGTGACCAACTTCTCTGTTACCAGTCTCCGACTGCTTTTGTCATGAAAAATCATCCTAGACTTTTCTTGTTCTTATTTGAGAACTCAGCCTAAAGTACTAGAGATTTCACCTAAAAACTAGTTATTTTCTCAAATAGATCTAGAATTTCAAGAACTATGAATGGAGTCAAACCTTTATCCATTGTATCACAGAGACATTTTAAAATTACAAAATCTTTGTTTATAAATCATTTAAACTATTGATGGGCTAATTTCTTCATTTCCAACCTGAACTTTAATAAGATGATTTTTATTATTTATATAATTTGGCTTCTTTTTCTTTTTCTTTTCCTTTTTTTTTTGCCTTTACTTTCATGAAATAGATGAGAATTTATTTCATAAATTTTACCGATGAATTGGTCATCAAATACCACATTTATTTTTTTCTTTCAGATATCTAAAATGTTGGTTAGACTAAATGAGAGCATCCCAATTTTAGGCGATTTTAGTTGCTAGGTTTATCAATATCACAAGTATTCCATATTTACATTTTTGTTTGTTTCCAGCCAGGAGAGCAGATCCCCACAGAGCTAAGTGTATCACGGTCTTCAGCTAAAGAAACCTCTCGAGAGGGCACATCTTCATTTCATTCACGGCAAAAATCTGAGGTCTGAATTATTTAATAATTACTACATTTTTAACATATATTTCAAAAATACTGCCCTTTTCTCTCTCAAAGTAAATCATTTTTGTCTTAGAAATGTAATTCTGGGGGAAAAAATTGTAATTGTCTTAAACACCATAACAGAAATTCTACCTAAGAGCAGGGATTCTGAACCTTTTTTGGTCATGGACACCCATCCCTTTGGGTCCTGTCTCAGAATTATGTTTGTTGCCTGCATTCATAACTGAAGGATATACTAAATTTCATTTAGAGGTTAAACTTAAAATAAAATATTTTTTTTTACTATCCAAGTTAGCAAAGTGTCTGAAAATTTGTCCTCAGACTTCAGGTTCAGACCCCCTGAGCTGAAGTGAACTTGAATCTAATTTATTAATGTTTTAAAAAAGACTCTCCATTCCCTTAGGGCGGAGCCTATCATGACCCCCACTCAGATGATGGAGCAGCCACCAAAGAAAACAGACACCTGTATAATGATCCTGTTCCAAGAAGAGTCGGTAGTTTCTACAGAGGTAATTTTACGAGGGGATACACTTACAAAAGTTCAAAATGCATTTTGATATTTAATATATATCAGAATGAAATAACTTTAGAATTGTACAAGTTCTAAAAAGACAATGGAATAAAGGCTGTCTAGTTTAGTTACTCTATTACATATTCTCTGCTTCCCAGGACAAACCAAAATAAAGGGATGAGTGCAGCAGGTTGAGACATCTCATTTTGATCCTTGAAGGCCTTTCCCAGCTCCCCATTAGGGACCTCAGAGCCCCTTACTTAACCTCATCTTACCCTTATTAATAGCAGTTCAAGATTATATAGCATGTTACAGTTTGCAAAATTTCACATATCATCTCATTTGTTCTTCATGACAAATGTGTGAGGTAAGTAGTGCAAATATTACCATCCCTTTATTAAAATTGAGGCTTCGGAATGGAGTACGTGAGTGACTTGCATTGTGTCACATTGCTAGGACGTACCTGAAAGAACTAGGACTTAGAATAGGGGGGAGGTTTGAGATAAGGAAACTGGGTGACTGTTGTAGTAGTTCAGGCGAGGGGTGATGAGGGCCTGAATTAGAGTTGTGGTTCTATGAGTGGAGAGGAGAAATACGTGAGTGAGATCGGAGAGGCAGAAAAGAGACCGACAAGATTGGGCAGCTGACCTGTGGACTGAGTGAGAGTGAGGAGTCAAGGGTGATGCCAAGGTCGCAAACCTGGGAGACTAGAAAGATAGTAGTGCCATTGATAGAAATGTAGCAGTTTAGAAAAGGAAGAGATGAGTTTAGTTGTGGGCATGTTGTTAGAGATGCCTAAGGGACATCTAGTTTGAAATATCCTGTAGGCAGCTGATGATGTGGATGTTGAGCTCAGGAGAAGAGACTTAAGGCTAGATAGAACGATACTTCTGTCATGTAATTTAGAACTATACAAATTATTTATGACTTAGAACTATACAAAGACTTTGGGGACAACTTTGTATCACTCAATACATCATCTGTATAGAGATGGTAATTGAACCCTCGGGCCGTGATGGAATAAAGGAAGAGAGAAAAGAAAAAAAGAGAGAAAGAAAAAAGAAGAAAGCCAAGTACCCAAGTACGGAGCCTTGTGGAACATCTGTAGAGAGTAGTTGTGAAATAGGTGATGATCCAGGAGAATGAGAACTGGGCGACAAGTCGGAGGAGAACTGAGAGAATGGTGCCACGCATCTAGAAAGAACAGCAGTACTCAGCAGTGTCCAGTGCTGTGGAGAGGGCAAGAAGTTTGAGGATTCTTAAGAAGCCATTAGATTTGTCACTCTAGTTAAATATGATGGTGTGATTATTAAGTATAAAATTTGCGGGGCCAAAACAGGTGGTTAAAATGCCTGTGCATACAAGTCATAGAGTCATAGGCTCATAGACTGAGAGTTAGAAGGAACCTTAGCCACAATAGAATCTCACCCTTTTACTTTACAGACAACTGCAGCATAGAAGCACTAAGTAATGCAGGTAATGCAGGATCACACAGCTCCTAAGTGTCTCTAAACCCAGATCTTTCTGCCTCCGACTCCAGCACCTGTCAGCTCTGCCGTGTTGTTTTTCTAAGTTTATTCTTGCCACGTAATTGTGTTCTCTTGATACGGTGCACATAGACTATCTTTCTAAAAGACATAAGTTGTTACTTGATGTTAAAAATTAATTTTAAGGGGTTAGCTGGAACACTGAATTAATGAATTATTCTTTGGCCTCTGGGAATTTGTATTTAAAACTTGTCTTCGTTTATAAGTAAATGAAGACAAATTTATCCATCTCAGAGTTTGACTGAAAGGGCAACGTGTATGTTTGAGTCTAGAAAAACACTCAGGCAGATAAAGATTCCATTGTATTAATGAAACTAAGCAAGTTGATGTGGTACATGCTTAAATGAATATTCCTCCCTTTCCTTTTCCATTGAGACAGCAGGCATGGACAAGGCCTGAGGGGTCCTGGACCTCCAGTGTAAAACGAAGGGGCTAGACTAGCAGATCCCTTCCAGATCCAAACCTGGGATGCTGCAATGCTTAGTCCTCAAGGATAGAATTAAATCACAGCTTTGTCATAGGATCCTGTAGTTGGAAGGGACCTCAGAGATCACTAGTCTAAACTCTGACCGAATGGATGAATCTTCTCCGTGCCGTCCTCAGAGCCTCAGGAGGACCTTCGTGCCCTTTTTGGATCACTTCATTTGTGTGAACATTCTTCCTTCTGTTGAGCCTTAACCCCTTATAATGTCTGTCTGTTTCTTTGCACACAGAACAAATCCCATTCCTTTCACATATGACAGCCTTTCAGATAATTAAAAGCATCTCTGATGTCTCCCAACCCCACATTCTCTAAGCTAAACATTTCTGTTTCACCAATACATCTTCACATGATGTGGGTTTTTGAGTCCCCTCACTAACCTGGCCACCCTCCTCTGCAGAGTAGGAAGCAAGGTATCCTTTGTCTTTCTTTGCCTATGGCTTTTTTCTGTTTGTTGTAAAATTAGCTGGATGGTTTTTTTTTTTCATGCTGAATTTAGAAATTGACAGAAGAAATCGATGAGGGGATGCCAACGTTGAAGACAGGGCATTGGCTCACCATTGTTACAACTTTGTTTTATGTGTCTTTTGTTCTGTGAGGGAAAACCCTGGGAAAGTCATCTTTTACCAGGGAGACAATTTTTATTTTCTTATGTAGAATATGCTATATTTTGTACAGAAAACTAGGCAGTATAGTTGTGTTATCTTCTGTTTGGATTGTGGTCACCTTTGATATTTGAATAGTTGGATCCCATGATTTTGTTTTTGTTTTTCCAAAAACTACATCAAGAAATATAAAAAAACTGAAATTCATGTGTATATATTTTTATTATCTTACAGATTTTAAGTGAACAAGTCAGTTCCTCTAAGCTGAGAGAAGTCAATTTTTTTGCCAGGAATACATAATAAATATGTCGATAAAGTTATCGCCACATTGCAAATAATGGAAAAATGTATTTATGAATTTAAAAATGTATTTATGTAGTTATCATGCTTAAGTCACAGTTATGTCAAATATCCAGGGTGTATGGGGGCAGGCTTTGCATTCTATTTTCCCTGTTTTAGTGAAAGATAAAGGGGACTGAAGTACAATGACACAGCAAACCAGCTTTGACAAAGAGAGCTTTCTTAGTAACTGGACTTTTTTTTATTTAGTTCCATCTCCACGTCCGGATAATTCATTCCATGAAAATAATGTGCCATCCAGAGTTTCTTCTCTGCCATCAGAGAGCAGCTCTGGTTCAAACCACCCAAAAAGACAAACAACATTTGATCCATGGTAAGTATTCCATTTCACTTTTGATTTATCTTAAACCAGAGATCTGAAAATTCTCATGTAAAAAGGTGCTGGCAAACCCTGGAGAAGCTCTTCATATGAGTTTTTCTTGCTGTGATAAATCTTCTTTTTCTAGTGAGTTACTTGATCAAGAAATGTGATTTGTTATCATCTCTTGATAGAAGAAAAGTTTGGCACTTAAATATTACATGAAAGAAGACTCTCCTTGGAAGATAAATACTCTCCCTTATGAATCTTTCCTTATGCTCGTCTGACTTAGACTAGAAATAGATCATGGCATGACTGTCTCCCTCTGGCCTGCCTCCATGAATGAGATCTGTGTCTCCCAGGAGGAGAAGCATTTTATAATAAAGGTTAATTGCTAATTGCCAGTAGCATGGGGTAAGAATAACATTAATAAGTTTTCTTTTATCTTCTTTTTATTTTTCTGGATGAAAAAATGCCCTGCATGCTCTTCTGGCCAAACTAAACTCCTTGGGGAGCAATTCCAACTCTATACTCTCAAACCCCTTGCCTCTCACCCACCACTCATTGTGAACTATCACTGATTTCTTCCACAGTCTGGCACCTTTGCTCCTATCAAAGAGTCACTGACTAGAGCAGAAGGACAACATGAAACCATACTGATTGAGACCCCTACAAAATTATGTTATCCGATTCAGACGGGGTCGCATTTGCATCAAGGCAATTAACATTCCGCTCTTCTGTAATAGATGCTTCCTTCTACTGCTGTGGGCCTTCCCACCTCTTCTCGAGCAGTACCCCCCACCTGACCCTCTCGTGCTTCACTAAAAAAAATTGAAACCACTCAGAAAAGGTCCTTTTCTCCTCCTTGTCATCTCGCATTGCTCAGACAGTTCCCTTGATTGTTTCCCTTTTAACTCTTATTTCTGGCAAGCAGAAGGCCTTTCTTTTTTTTTTTAATTAAATTTTATGTTTATTTTTAGTTTACATCATGAATTTCCACAAGATTTTGAGTTACAATTTTTCTCCCTGTCTTTCCCCTACCCACCATCCCAAAACAGCGATCCCACTGTATACCCCCTTCCCCAATCTGCTCTCTCCACAAGAGGCCCTTCTTGCCAAGGCTCTGGCCTCACTCCAGCATCGTCCAACAGATTGTCCTCCCTCCCCCATCATCTTCACTCTTTAATCTTCAGTCTCTAGCTATCTAATGGATACATCCCTGCTGCCTATAGACACATCGGTCTCCTTCCTTAAAATACTCTCACTTGCTTTGACCACCCCCACTAGCTATAATCTTTTATAATCTCTTTTTTTTTTCATTTTTCAAATGCTGTATTAACTTCTGATTTACATCATTCATTTCCGCCAGATTTTGAGTTACAAATTTTCTTCCCATTTTTTCCCTACCCACTGCCCCAAAATAGCAGTCCCACAGGATATCCCCTCCTCCAATCTGCTCTCTCCCATATTTTCTCCCATACCCCTTTCGACTTTTCCAGTGGATCTCTGTGCCTGTATATCTTATTTCCCAATTACATGTAAAGTAGTATTAATAATAGTATATATACATATATACTATTATTAATACTACTAAATATGTATATTTATAAATATATATTTTATATAAATATATATATAATATATATATAAATGCTAAATATATATATATATATTTGATTTTAAAACTTTGAATTCCAGATTCATTCCCTTCTTCCCTTGTCACCCACCCTTACTGGGAAGATAAGCAGTTCAATATAGGTTGTACATGTGTGGCTAATGCAAAACAATAATGTAGTAGATATATTGTAAAAGACTGACTATATTTCCCTCCCTCCTATCCCACCTCCCACTTGTTCTATTCTCTACTTTGATCCCATCCTTTTCCAAAAGTGGGTGCTTCCAACTTCCCTCCCCCCCAGCCTTCCCTCCCTTCCATCATCCCCCCTCTCATCCCCTTCCCCCCTACTCTCCTGTAGGGTGAGATACCCTATTTAGTGTGTATGTCATTCTTTTAAGTATCATCCCTTCCTATTCAACTGGTCCTATGCCCTCTGTCTATATATAACTGAACTCTCACTTTGTCCTTGGCATCTATGGGTTGATAATTCTGTAAACTGCTACAACTGTTGGTGATCTGAAGTCCCTCCAGCCAGCGGCTGGTCAGGCTGCCCTGGGGCTAAGACCTCTGGTTGTCTCGGGGCTGGGATCGGCTCCCAGAGCACTGCGCTGGCCACTTGCTGCCTGCCTGCTAGGCTGTCCTCAGCAGGAGGGTAGCTTCTCTGTGTCATTTTGTGGGTTGTGTAGCTCCAAAATTTGTCTAGAGTCATTTTTTACATGAATTGGGGGAGGTGGGAGCCAGAGCTGCAAGGAAGTCCTGTTTCTACTCTGCCATCTTGACTCTGCCCCCCTCCTGGATCTGTTTTCCTGGTCAGTGGTTTTTTCAGTGAAATATTTCACATTGCCTTCTATTTTTTCATTTGTTGGATCTGTTTAATAGTATCTTGATTTCTCATAAAGTCACTAGCTTCCATTTGCTCCAATCTAATTCTGAAGGAATGATTCTCCTCAGTGAGCTTTTGATATTCTTTTTCCATCTGGCAAATTCAGCTTTCTAAGGCATTCTTCTCCTCATTGGCTTTTTGAGCCTCTTTTGCCATTTGAGTTAGTCTATTTTTTAAGGTGTTACTTTCTTCAGTCAGGTTGTTGACTCTCATTTTATAATTTTCTTGCATCAATCTAATTTCTCTTCCCAATTTTTCCTCCACTTCTCTTATTTGGTTTTCAAAATTCTTCTTAAGCTCCTCTGTGGCCTGTAAGCAGCTTATTCTTTTCTTGGAAGCTTTTGGTGCAGGAATTCTGATGAGGCCGTCTTCCTCCTGTTCCATGCTTTGATCCTTTTTGTCCCCAAAAAAGGAATCTAAAGTCGGACCACTGTGCTTCCCTCGTTTGTTCATGTTGCCACTCATTTACTTGACTTTGAGCTTTTTGCCACAGTAGAATTCATCTACCAGAAGACAGGGCACTGTGTCCCAATCGCTGGGGTTTTCTCAGCTGCTGGAGCTATTAGTTGGGTGCCCTCTCAGAAGCCTGCACATGCTCTGGCACACTGGTCACGCACCCCAGGACCTCCACCCCAGACAGTGATTCAGATCCGAGCAGGTTAAAGCAAGAGCGATTACCCCTCAGACTGGATGCTTGGTCCCCCTGCAGTCTGCAGGCCTAGAGCTGAAGCTGCCACGTGGCAGTGGCTGCACATCCGCCAAGCCTCAGCTGCTTCTTGCCCTGGGGGCAAAGGCCAGACCACACTCCTGAATTCCCAGGTCCCAAAGTCCACACTGCACTGTATTTATTCTCTTCTTAACTCTGAAATCTGTCTTCCAGCCTTGTCAATCAATTGAACTGGCTCTCCAGTGTTACCAGTGATCTCTTAAGTTGCCAGGTAGTGAGAAAAGCAAGCATTGATTTTGTTATTTGATTTTACTCTGTAATAGATTTTGTCCTGTAATTGCCTAAGTCATGTTTCTTTGTTTCTGACCTTAATTCGGAAATTTTTCTTGCCTACAGGGAATTAAGTTTGGAAATCTAGTTCTGCCCATCATTGTTCTATTCTTGCCTCAAGGAAATCTGTTATTCTTAAGGGGTATGAGTGGGTGGCCACCAGGGAGTCTGGTCTAGTATCATGACACCACTAAGCTATCCTTCAAGGATGTCTGATCCACTATCTCTGACCTTGCGAGTGAAGTTGAACAATGAATTTTTCTTAGTTACAGAAGGTACAGAGAGGGGATGTTACCAGCCCTTCATTCCCAGTTTCCAACCAATCACATTGTCCCTCGCCCTCAACTCTGTAACTAGTCATGTTGTCTTTACCCTTATGATGCTGTCAACCCTGTTACCAGTTGTAAAATTTCCTTACCTGTCTGTTTTGTTCTTTGTTCCATGCTTATGAAAAGGGTTTGCATCTTCCTCTAGGAGACTGGCTTAGAAACTGAGGTAGCCATCGGCTCATTCTGCTGCTGGATTTGAGCCCTATTGTTACCTGCCTGGAGAAACTTGTCAAATAAGAATTAAATTAAGGTAGATTAAGGCAAGTTTCACACAGGACCACAAGAATTAAGTGAAATAGAAATCAAATCAGTATTAGTAATGTATTTTTCTAATATTTTAATTATTTTGACTATATCCATCATTTACTCAGCGTTGGAAAGTAAAAGCTACAGTTCTTTCAGATTTTGTTGGAACCAGGACTTCCTCCACCAAGACAGTTCATTACTAGTAAATGGTTGTCATGAATTGCTGTAACCAAGAAGTTCATCACCTAGGTAATGAATTTCTCAAAGGTGGCCCTTGAATGACAAATATATAATCCATATCTGGGGACTTGAAGGCTTTCTAGCTTGGTCCAGCTTGTCCGAGTCTGCTGGGAGGAACCCCCGTACCATGAAGGGTGTTGGGGTAGGACTGTATAGAAGGAAGTATGGAAAGCTTGGTAAAAATGTTTGTGAAAGTAAGAATCACAGAGGCAGGCAGGGGAAGGGAGGGAAAGGGAAGTGGAGGTGGCTGGGTACTAATAATTTTAATAATTCCATCTGCAAATGGCATTGCCATGGAATTTCTACATAAGACTGCAAAGTTGTCCTTTCCATAAATGAATTGGCCTTCATATGCCTTCCACCATTATGTTGTTGAGATTCTTATTAATTTCTTCACATAAGGTCATAAAATAATAATGACTCATCTAGAATCTTTTTCCATTTTCTTGAATGATGCCTATAATTTGTTCACTGTATTTTATACATTTTTGGGGGGAGGAGTAGTTTGATAACTCTTGTATTAAAAACACAATTCACAATTCACTAGATCACTTGTTTGTTTCCAGCTATAACTGTAGAGTATTTCTTACTAGTGTTTAACTTTCTTTTTGATTCTGTTGTTGCAGTTTTAGTAAGCACTCATTCACTAGTACCTCACTTATCTAGAGATCAGTTAGGTCACAGCTTCGACTATCTGTATCACAGGCCTTTTGGCAGCCCTATTAAACGTCTTAGAACTCATGCATTTTACTCAGAGGAAGTTTACCCTGAGGCCCCTCTTCAGAACGTACTCTTATTTTGGTAAAAAATATCGTTTGTTGTTCATCCGTCATTTTCAAAGACCAGTGTCATCAGGAGGGTGATATCTTTTTTTTTTTTTTTTAAAGCAATTGGGGTTAAGTAACTTGCTCAAGGTTACATGGCCAGGTGTTTCTGGGTGGGTGCTGAGTGTCTGAGCCTGGATTCGATCCCAAGTCATCCCAACTCTGGAGCCGGTGCTCTTACTCACTGCGCCACTTGACCGCCCCCAGAGGGTGATATCTTGACTTGCAAGTGAATCGGATTTAAATGAGGAAGAACTGTGCAGTCATGAGCCTCACTCTCCTTTAGAGTCATCAGAGTCCAATGGCAAGTTATAGGTCAGGAGGACTGGAGATGGCCCCAGATGCAGTGGCAAACCTTGGTCTTTTTAAGCTAAGGTCTTTCCCAGGTCTCAGTTTGCCTGATGCAATATACATTTGGTGATTTAAGCTTTAAAGTAAAGCTTTAAAACTAGACATAAACTTATAAATCATACAAGGCTTGGGTCATCTTGCTTAGATGCAAACAACCCCATATACCTCAGTAGCCCTGGAAAAGGGATCCTGATAAATTAGCATTCTGTTAATGTTCTATGCTCTATTACTACTATATTGATGTTTAGAATAATAACTCTATAACCAAGATACCAATAAAAGGTTAAATTGCATTCAGTAAATTGGCTCCTTTAAGAAGGAATGGAGTTATGTATTCCATTTTACATAAATATTCATGAAAATTAGACCAAATAAGACTTAGAGATTAAAGGAGTAAGCTTTAGCTTATCTAGACAATTCACTTAAGTGGAACAACTCTGCTAGATAAATAAGACATTACTGTAATTGGCTTGCATGGTCTCAATTTGTGTCTTCTCATGAGGAGTTGGGAATATCAGTGATATTTTATAGTGACTTGTCAACAAGAGGCCATGCAGATTTTTAATAGAAGGTTAACTTTTGTTGTTTTATTTATTTTTAGAAAATCTGTATCCCTTGTGAGACAAGCTTTCTAAATTTTCAACTATTAAATTCCTAATTAAAACTTACATATCCTAATATTTAGGAATTTGCCTTTTTCGGTTTTATGGTTATCAGTTGTTCCCAGAACTTTTGTCTGATCCTCAAACTGAGGAATATTCAGATTCAGAAGCTCTGTCATTGACCACATGATTTTTAATTAATTAGCCAATCTGATGGAACAAAAAGATTTTTGCAATTTGATTAAAAAGCCTTTTTCCTACTAGATTTATTTACCAAGTGTGTAATCTCCTAACCATCCTTCAGAAACTCCTACATCTTCGTATCCCCCCCATACACTTCCTAACATAGTATTCTGTCCACAAGAAGCTCTTAATGAGTTTCTTAAATGAGTGAATGAATTTTCCTCCCTAATAAATAGTTCATGTGTTTATTATGCTTTACTTCCTTTATTCTTGGCTTTAGGTTAGTCATTTGATTCTTTTCTTCCCTCCTTTCCTTCTCCCTCATTAATGTCGCTCATGTTGTAATAATGGATGCACATATCAAATGCAATACTGTACAGACAGGACGGGGACACTTTCCTCCACTGATGTAATTTTACAGGCGCATGCGCACGCACACACAAACACACACATTGGGGGGAGGGTGTTTTGTCTCCTTGCTCTCTAACAATTGTCTTTTTTTTCCTTCTGCCTGTGTGCCTGCTTCTAGTAAAAACCACTGTAATCTGTAGTCACTCATTTCTTTTTATTGCGTCCACATAAGCTTTGCTGTATAACAACCGTCATCAAATGGACTGCTCTTCAGAAAGTGTCATTAGCCAACTCCTTCTTACTTGTTATTTGATGATCTTTTCTTCTGAAGACTTAGGTCCAAGAATGCAGGACCTTTCCTTTTTCATTTTCTTCTATGTTGTGTTTTCCTCTACTGTCCACTGCATTATTTATTTATTTTTCTTTTTGCAGGGGGAAAGGTTGGGCATTGGGGGGTGAGTGACTTGCCCAAGGTCACATGGCTAGTTTTTGTGTTAAGTGTCTGAGGCTGGATTTGAACTCAGGTCCCCCGACTCCAGGGCCGGTGCTCTATTCACTGTGCCACCTAGCCCACCCCATGTGTACTGCATTCTAACATGTACATATGTGAAGTCACTTCGGTGCATGTTTATTCCACAGTGTGAAAGGATCACAGCCACAAACTGTGGATTAGGTAAATAATAGATACATAGTTTTCATGTTATTCATACATAGCACAGGGGAAAACATGACTTCAGTCTCTTCTCAGATCTCCATGTTTCTCTCATTCACTCTGTAAATATTGCGTTGAGTACCATCCATCTGGAAAGCCAGCAGCATCTCCTCTAACCCCAATTTGGGGCTTACGCTCCTTGTTTTCTAACCTCTAAAGCAAAGCTAAACTATCTGTATTTTGGAGAGAGAGTGGAGGAAGGTGGGAGTATTTTGTGGAGTTCTAAATCGTAAGAACAAAGCGACTTCAAGTGGTGTGGTCTGAGCTCTTGTCCCTCTAGCTTTGCAGTGAAAATTCTTTGTATAGCGACCTGAACCACAGCTCAGCTGATACCCCATTATTTCTCCTGCTTGTGGAAACATTTCGGCTTTTCTTCTATTTCAGGGCACGATGTTATGCTCATGTTCTCTGAGCTTAGTTTCTGGTATGTCTTGGGTTCCTTCGGCTATTTTATCTTGTTTATTAGTTGTCCCTACTCTTCATGTCTCTTGTCACATCATCCTCATTTCTTTCTCTTTGAATTTCATTTAAGAAGACTTAGGCAAAGTCTTTTTGGTCATAAGCACAAGCTAGAACCCTTGGAATTGGGTTAGAGTGTCATATCAGTTGGTGGAATCTATCTGTAGGAAATCTTCTGTGATCCTGGGGCATGGATGACAGTGCTTGTTTGATATGCGTATCTGCTTATTTTACAAATAAAAGAAGAATGATATGTGAAGGACTCCATTACACTGTTATTTCTGCGCTGGGGCCTCTATAATTTTGCCATGAAATGCAGTGTGGCATAAGGTCTCGGATCCCTTTCAGAGGGGGATTTCGTTGTTCGTGTTCCACAGAGGCCTCGTCATTAGAAGGCATGAAGTTTCAGTAGTTTAATTACCTGCTGATGATGTTTGAGGTACCTGCTTGTATCTCCTCAGTGACACCTCAGAGAATCATTTAGAGAATCACTTCTGGACACTCTTCAATTCTCCCTATTCCTTCGTGTTTGAAAATTTCCATTCTCTGCAGTATATTAACAACTATCAATCTGAATTAACTGCCAAAAGTATTTTTTTTCCTAAAATATTTACTTCAAGATGTAGAACATTGTTTTACTTCTTGTATTATTTCAAAATAATGTGGGGAGAAATGCTGTGAAAAAAATGTTAGCCTCTTTTTAATAATACTCATAGGTACTTAGAAAGTTTTCCTAAGGGCAATTGTATTTCCTTAGCATATTCTTTTCAATTTCACCTGTTACTACGACAATTTTAGGCCCCAAAACCACAAAAAGCCATTGTTATGTGTCAGTCATTTTTACTGCCTCAAGCATTCTCATTTTTTTCCATCTGTCTCCCCCTATCCTTGATTTTGGTTTCCTATTTTTATAAATTGATTTTACCATCATCCTTTTCATTGTTCTTTCCGCTTGTGATAAGATTTAGCCAAATGTAGGCAGAAGCTGTCTACTTTGTGGATTTGTCCTTGTTTCTTTCAATCCATAAATCACTATTATGTGTTCGTAAGATACAAATTTGGATTAACTGTAGTTCCTTTAATGGCCTCATTTGAGTAGAAGCTTTTTAAAAATTTTCTGTTCCTGGTCTGCTTTAGGTGTTAAGTATAAAAGAATAAAATTCTGCCATGGGAAAAAATAAGTTTTCACATTATTTGCAGGTTTTTCATCTTTCAGAGTCAATGCAAGATTTCTACTTCTAAAATATGGTTCAACTGCTTTAAAAAATATTAATAGTTTGGGCAGCTAGGTGACAGAGTGAATAGAGCACTGCCACTGGAGTCAGGAGGACCTGAGTTCAAATCCAGCCTCAGACACTTAACACTTACTAGCCATGTGACCTTGGGCATGTCACTAACCCCAATTGCCCTGCCTTCCCCTCTCCAAAAAGCGAAAAACAAACAAAAAAACAAATGAATAGTTTACATTTATATAGTATTTGTCCAACTACTTTTACATAATTTATCTCATTTGTTCTTTACAATAACCTTGTGAAAAATAATTAAACTAAGTGATACAATCCTTCTTTTTAGCATTAAGGTAGATGAGTTATTGTTAATATTGTCTATTGTCTAGCTTTTTCATTTTTCATTAAAATAATATTTATCAGTGCCATTGGATATATAAGTTTTATCAGTAGTTCAACTTGAAACCTTATTTTTTTTCCTGCTTAATATTACTTGGTGATAAAACATACATTGTATGTAGTTTCCCTCCCCCACACCCATTTGCTATTTTTCTAAATTGGGTTTTAAAGGTTACTTAGTTTTTAGATTTTTGACTTTTTTTTTTTACAGTGACTTCAGTAGAAATAAAATTTTTATGCTTAATTACTTTACTAGTAGCAAGGTAGTTGATCCAGTTGTGAGTTTAGGGGAAATATCAAAATGCAGTACTACTTTGTAGATGATCAATCTTTTAAGTCACATATTTAGAATATTGAATACTAAAGATTCTAATCAACATTATATCATTCCTGTAACCTCTACTAAAGTAATAGATTGGTTCCAATTAACTCTGACTAGAATAATTGCTAGCAGCAATTTTACCATGCTTAGTTTCTGTAAGAATATTTTTTTTTCTTGCTTAGTTCTTTATATAGCTCTTTTTAAGACTAAAATCATATGTTTTGGATTGTAACATTTTTCTTTGTTATATGAAAAATGATTAAAAGTTTATTAACATAATTAAAATGTTTTTCCATTTAGGAAGAGTCCTGAAAATATTAGTCATGCTGAACAACTCAAGGAGAAGGAGAAGCAGGGCTTTTTTAGATCCATGAAAAAGAAAAAGAAGAAATCTCAAACAGTAAGCAAAGCCTTGACTTTTTTATGTGGTAATGTGAGTTCTGAATTATTCTACGGCCAGCATATCAAGGGGTCTAAGTTGGTTATATCGTATATGTTATCCATCTGCATCCTTGTCTTAAATTCTACTTGGGCTTCATAGTTAGTATCAAAAATTTTTTTTCCTCATTTCCAGTTTTCTACAGAAACATTTTTATTTTGTCATACCAGAAATTCTTGTTCCTATTCTAATGGACACATGTATCCTCTGCTCATAGATTCATCTACAAAAACTCCAAGAACAGAAAAGACACAATGAACTTTAATTGAAATTAATTTCCAAGCTTTTTTCTCTATATATAGTTCATTTGAGAAATAAACTCATTTAAATCCACAGATCCTACATGGAAATAAATAGTATTCTTTCTGTCTGCCAGGTTCATTACCTTGTCATTATCCTAGACTCCTCATGCTTCCGTATTTTACACAACCAGTCAGTTAAGTCTTGCCTTTTCCACCTCCATAACATCTCCCATCCTTTCTCGGCTCACACAAGCCACCAGGATAGTTCAGGCCCATATTGCCTTTTGCACAGGCTATCGCAGCAATGCCTTATTCTTCCTGGCTCGAGTGTTTTCACACTTTATCCTCCATTCAGCTGCCAAAGTGATTTTTCTTAGGTTCAGATCTGATCATGTTGCTGTCTTACTCAGTAAACTCCAGTGGTTCCCTGCTGCCACTAAAATAAAATGCAAATTCCTTTGTTTAATTTATAACATTCTTCGTGACCTGACTTGAACCTATCTTTCTGGTCTCATTATACATCCTCCCTTTATGTAATTCAAATACTGGCCTTCTTGCTGTCCCTCACATATGGCACCCCATCTCCCATCTCTCTACCTTTACACAAGTCAGCCCCCATCCCTGGCATCCATTCCTTTTTCATTTCCTTCTTAGAATTATGACAATCATTTAGTAAGAGCTTACTGTGTACCTGACATTGTGCTAAATGTTAGAGTTGCAAAGAAAGACAAAAACAGTCCTTGTCCTCAAGGAGCTTAGGATCTAATTGGGGGAGACAACATGGAGAGTACTATGTACACACAAGATATGTCAAAAACAAATTAGAGGTAATCTTAGAGGGAAGGTGCTAGCATTGAGAGGGACTGGGAAAGACTTCTTGCAGAAGGTGAGATTTTAGCTAAGCCTTGAAGGCAGCTAGTTGGTATAGAGAAGGAGTTCCACACATAAGGAACAGCTCAGAGGTTGGTGTCCTTGAACTGCAGAGCATGTAGAAGGAAGTAGGACGCGAGGTGACTGGGGAGGTAGGAAGTGACCAAGTCTTGATGGGTTCAGACATCTCAAGGCCTTGGTGCCCTGACTCTCTCGGAGTTATTCTCTTTATATTTGTTCTTCCTGTATCTACATAAGCCCATATTCCTTCTCCAGTGGTTCTTTGGAGAATATTATATTTGTGTCTGTAGCACTGAGCCTGTGCTTGGCACTAGCAGACACTTAATAGGTGTTTATCGCCTCTCTTCTAAATTACCTTGAACCTGGCTAATTTGAATTAAATTATATTTGTTCTGAATAGAATTATACATTTACTTCCTTTTTCCCCACTAGAATGTTTTTTTTTTCCTGATTAGTCATTTCTGACTTGGAGTGCCAAGTTTCAGCTCATTTTATAGATGAGAAAATGGAAGCAAAGAAGGGTAAATGACTTGCCCAAGGTCACACGGCTAGTAAGTGTTAAGTGTCTGAGATTGGATTTGAACTCAGGTCCTCCTGACTCCAGGGCAGGTGCTCTATTCACTGTGCCACCTAGCCGCCCTTAGGAAGTATCCCAGAGTCCAGATTTGAATTTAGATCTTCCTGATTCCAGGACTGGCACTACCTACTGTGCCACCTCACTTCCCCTCTCTTGCAAGGAGGGATTGTTTTGTTCTTTGTATGCCCAGTGCCTCCCTCGGTGCCTGGCACATTGAAGGCACTTAAGAAACGCTTATTCCCTCTCTCCCTTGGCTAGTGGGAATAACGTGGATAAAGAGCCAACAAAGGAGACTGAGAAGGAACAGTTGGATAGACAGGAGAAGGAGCAGAAGAGAGGATGCCACAAAATCCTGGCGAGGAGACATTGTTCACAAGAAAGCTGCGACTCACAGGGCCAGATGCCAGAGAGGTCAAGGAGGTGAGGGTTGAGAAAAGGTTGGATTTGGCGCTAGATCATTGGCAACCCTGAAGAAAGCAGTTCCGTTTGGATGGTGAGGTTTAAAACCACGTGGCTGAGGCTTTTGAAGAATATGAAAGGAGAGGAAATGGAGGTTCCAGTTGTAGGCGTTATTCTTCATGAATTTAACACCTGGGATGAGGGAAGATATAGGATAATAGCAAGCAGTGATGAGCCTGGCTTTGTAACTCCAGTATCAGTCATCCTTTTCCTTTTCCTGGGCTGGACCATCACTGATAGGAGTGCATGAGATTAGATTAGTGTAGGACATTTTCAGGATTTTCCCTACATGTTGATTTTTATAATGTGAATGAACTCTTTTATGAAACGTATCGTGTTTTTGAACCTTGAACCTCAATAGAAAAGACTAGAGAGAAAGGAAACCATGGGGCCTTCCCTGTTATAAAATCACTTGAGTTGAAATCCTACTTAAAGGTGTAATTAGTCAGTCAGTGTACTTACCGCTGTGCTAAGCACTAGGGATACAAATATGAATAAGAAAAGGTTCCTGCCTTCAAGGAACTTATAATCGAATGGGGGAAGATAACCCCCAGAAGGAAGCTGAAAATTGAAGGTGCCCCCTGTTTGGGGATATGATAGAAAAATCCAAAGGAGTGCAGCCAGGTAGGAAATGAAGAGATAGCTGGCATGGCTTCCTCCGTAAGTGCAGGTTTTGGAGCTGATGACTGCACCATTGTATCAGCAATGCCATATTCACAATGCCTATAGAGATTACAAATATGCTGATATAATTATCCATCACAAAATACATCAGGTTTGCCATTTGGGGAAATAAACTAGAAAATTTATTAAGATACCAAAAGACTGAGTCCCAAAACCGGAAAGTGAAAGCCATCAGAGTAGTTATGATATTGGCACAGGTAGATAAAGTAGAAAGCACCCACATTTTCAAGCCTTTAAAACAGAACAGGCTACCTCAGGCAAAGGTCCTCCTCTCCCCACTCACAGCAACCACCCAGCGTCCTGGAAGAGCGCTCCCAGCAGCTCCGGCCCCTGGCAGTCCTCAGCAGGAGTCCTTAGCAGAAAGTCCTGCTCCCAGCAGCTCCGGCCCCTGGCAGTGCTCAGCAGGGTTCGTAACTCAAAAAAAAAAAAAAAAAGGCAACCACCGCCAACCGCCAACCACAGGACCATTAGCTTGGCTTTTCACTTTCTCTTTCTCTGCTATGTCAGCACGTCCATGGGGCATGGGAGATATTTAAATCCCATAACCCTTACATTCGGCCCAAGATCTTTCATGTCCCTTACTTGGCAAAAATACAGTAGGAATAACTGGTGTCAACAAAATTTCACAACAATATAACAAGAATAGTACACAATAAACACAAAAAACCATATTTTAGAGTGGGGCTTGAGCACAAGCCCATCATTCAATGTAAGGGTTATGGGATTTAAAGATCTCCCATGCCCCATGGACGTGCTGACATAGCAGAGCAAGAGAAAGTGAAAAGCCGAGCTAACGGTCCTGCGGTTGGCAGTTGGCGGCGGTTGCCTTTTTTTTTTTTTTTTGAGTTAGGACTCCTGCTGAGGACTGCCAGGGGCCGGAGCTGCTGGGAGCGCTCTTCCAGGACGCTGGGTGGTTGCTGTGAGTGGGGAGAGGAGGACCTTTGCCTGAGGTAGCCTGTTCTGTTTTAAAGGCTTGAAAATGTGGGTGCTTTCTACTTTATCTACCTGTGCCAATATCATAACTACTCTGATGGCTTTCACTTTCTGGTTTTGGGACTCAGTCTTTTGGTATCTTAATAAATTTTCTAGTTTATTTCCCCAAATGGCAAACCTGATGTATTTTGTGATGGATAATTATATCAGCATATTTGTAATCTCTATAGGCATTGTGAATATGGCATTGCTGATACAACCATCCAGTCAGAGAGATAAAGGGTACTGGTGATGTGTGAGGACCAGAGTTGATTGGATCTCACAGGATGATGAGGTACACAGTGATGAGGTTCCTGGGGGCATGATGGAGAAATCCAGAGCAGTGAAGCAGGCGGGAAATGAAGAGATGACCAAAAGACCCCGGTCAAGTGGATAAGCTTCAAGGATAAGGGCAGCAGTATTTGGGTCTTTGATTTTGGATCCTTGGTAGGTGGGAGGAACTTTGATTGTGCTTTCTTGATGGATGCAAATATTTTGATTGATAGATTGAGACTGGGCATGGGAGTAGGAAGAGGATTTTCTTAAGGAAAGATACTGTAGAATGAAACCCATGCTGAAACTCAAGCTTGTAAAAGATTTGTAGATAGATCTCCAAGAGGGTCAGAGAAATCTGGAGAGAACTGAGCACTGGCTAATGGCTTGAGAACAGACTTTGGTTTCCAAAATATGAATCCTTCCTGTTGCCACTTCTCCTGCCCCTGGAGCTACACAACTTCACAGACACAGAGGAGAGACAAAAGCAAGCCTCTTGTCCCCAGAGCTGAGAGTAGCCCCAGCAGCGATACAATAGCAGGACTTCCGCGGCCAAGCTGTGGAGAGGCAGCGGTTGGACCTTTGAGTGTCAGAGATGATTATGGGTAGGGTGATCATGTAGCCCCAGAAGAGAGAACAAGATGACTGCAAAGGCTGCAGTGGTTGGGGGCAGAGTGATGAGAGTCCTGAGCCTCATCCTCCTGAAGGAAGGGCAAGAGAAAGGAGGGAAGTTCGTGGCTAACGCCAGAACCTTGGAGAAAACAGGAACAAATTTGTGAGCTAGAGGAATAAATAACCTGGAATGGAGCCACAGTGCGGGGAAGTAAACCTGGCTCTTATCTGTGACTGACTGCATCTGAAATTGTTAACTTGACTCTTTGCTTGAGATTTGGAGGAGGAGAGTAGGGATAGGGTAGAGTTCTTTTCTCTGTCATTTCTAGAGAAAGACCTGGGTAGGCTACAAGCCAACTGAAGACTTTTTGAATTCTCCCATTACTTATCTGACCATTCCTTCTCCGTATCTTTTGCCATATCAACCATGTCTCATTCGCTAACTGTTGGTATTCTCCAAGGCTCTGGCCTTGGTCCCTCTTCTGTTTTCTTTCTTTGTGACTTGATCAGCTCCCATGGGTTCAGTTATCATATCTATGCAAATGACTCCCAGATCTATGTAGTCAACTCTAACCTCTCTTCAGAGTTACTGTCACCTATCTCAAGCTGCCTCTTACACATCTCATAATGGCTTCCTGTAGCCACCTCAAACTCAACACATCTACAACAGATCTCATTATTCCCTCTTAGCCCATTCACCTATAGGAACAATCCTATTTCTGCCGAAATCATCACCATCCTTGCAGCTGCCCAGGTTCACAGCCTCAGTTATCTTCAACTCCTAACTCCCCCGTATCCCACATTACAATCAGTTTCCAAATCTTACTGATTCTGTATACATTCTCGGAGATGTATTCATCTCATCATTCATCAGAGATGTCCCATTCTCTGCATTCATACAGTCAACACTCCAATCCAGGCCCTCATCATCTCTTGACGGGACTGTTGCATTGGCCCCCTAATTGATTTCCCAGCCTCAAGTCTCTCTCCTATCCATTCTCTATGCATCTGCCAAAATAATATTCTTTTAAAAAATTTTTTTTCAAAGTAATATTCTTAAAGTACAGGTCTGAGTATGTTACTTACCTATTACGGTGATTTCCCTGTTACCACTAGTATTAAATATAAATTCCTCTAACATTTAGATCCCTTCGCAGGCTGTCCCTATCCTGTATTTCCCCCATCCTCACTTTCCTGTGCCTAGAATGCAATCCTTAGTTTTCTTCCAAACTGAGCTCCGATGCCATCTCCTCCATACACAGCTTCACAGCCTTTCCTGATTCCTCTCCTGGCTCCAGAAATAGCAGCAAGAACAGCAGTCTGTAAGAAGCAGGGCAGTTTGATGAAGCAGTGCGAGTTCTTGACTTGAAGTCAGGGTACAACTGGGTTTCAGTCCCAGTCTGTGTGACCCTAATGAAGTCACTTAACCTCACTGAAGCTTAGTTTCCTTTTCTGTAAAAGAGGGAGAGTAATACCTTTCTTGGTGAAAGAGGCACAAAAAATACCGAGGAAAATAACACCATAAAAAAACAGAATTATTCTAATGGTAGAAGAGGCACAAAAATTCACTGGAGGAAAGAAGTCCTTAAAAAACAATATAGGTTAAAGGGAAAAGGAAGTAGAAATTCACTGAGGAAAAGAAATTAAACAGAATAGGTCAAATGGAAAAGAAAGTACAGAAATTTACTGAAGAAAAGAATTCCTTAGAAAGCAAAATTGACCAAATGGAAAAAGAGGAATAAAAACTCCCTGAAGCAGATAGTTTCTCAAAAATTAGAATTGGACAAGTGGAAGCTAATGACTCCACGAGACATCAACAAACAATAAAACAAAGTAAAAAGAATGAAAAAAAAATAGAAGAAAACATGAAATATCTTATTGGAAAAACAACTGATTTGGAAAATAGATCAAGGAGAGATAATTTAAGAATTATTGGACTACCTAAAGCCATAATCAAATAAAGAGCCTAGACATCATATTTCAAGAAAATATCGAGGAAAACTGCCCTGATATCATTAGATCCAGAGGGTAAGATAGAAATAGAAAGAATCTACCAATAACCTCCTAAAAGATATCCCAAAATGAAAACTCCCTAGAATATATAACCAAATTCCAGAGCTCCCAAGTCAAAGAGAAAATGCTTCAAGCAGTCAGAAAGAAACATTTCAAATATTGTGGAACCCAATAGTCAGGGTCACACAATATTTAGCAGCTTCCATGTTAAATGAGAAGAGATCTTAGAATATAATATTCTGGAAGGCAAAGGAGCATAGATGAGAGCCAAGAGTCACTGATCCAACAAAACAGAGGGTAATCCTTCAGGGGAAATAATGGATATTTAATGAAATAGAGGACTTTCAAGTATTCCTGATGGAAAGGCCAAATCTGAATAGAAAATGTGATATTCATACAGAAGGCTCGAGAGAAGCATAAAAAGGTAAACATGAAAGAGTCAACATAGGGCACTCAGTCAGGCATATGGTGAAAGGACACATGGAGCTCCTAAGAGCTTGTATTGTTATTTAATGTTAAATGTGAAAAAGAGCTTATAGAAACAGAGGGCATGGATGTGTGTTCATTATGTTAGAAAGATCTCAAAAAAAGTGAAGGGGTGAGAAAGAGGGATGCACCTGGGAGAAGGAGGAAAGGAGGGGTAAAATGGGGGGGAGAGGAGAAATTCTCCCATAGAAGAGGTTTTCAAGGAAAAGCTTTTACAGTAGAAGGGAAAATGGTGTGGGATGGCAGGCAATGCTTGGACCTCACTCTCACTGAAATTGGTTCAAAGAAGGAAGACTACATATACGCACTCAGTTGTGCATAGAAATAAATATACCCCAGTCGGTAAATAGGAGGGTAAGGGCATCAGAGGAGGGGGGAGGAGAGTTGATGACAAAGGGGAGGACAGATTAAGGTAAGAGTCAGAAGCAAACAGACTTTTGAGGAAGGACAGAAAAGAGAGAAGAAGCAGCAGACAATAATGGGATGGAGGGAAATGCATAGTTAATAATTGTAACTGAATGTGAATGGGAAGAGTTCACCCATAAAACAGAAGGGGATGGCAGAAAGTATTAGAAATGTATTTGAAACCAGATTCTAACAGTATGTTTTTTACAAGAGACATGCTTGAAACAGAAAGACACATAGAAAGTTAAAATAAAGGTCTGGGGCAAAATTTAATACACTTCAGATGAAGTAAAAAAGGTAGAAGTAGCAATCATGATCTCAGACAAAGCAAAAGCAAAAATCTAATTAAAAGGGGTAATCAGGGAGGCTACATTTTGCTAAAAGATACCATAGACAATAATGTAAAAAAAATTTTTTTTTTTTGCTTTTTGGAAGGGGGGAGGTCAGGGCAATTGGGGTTAAGTGACTTGCCCAAGGCCACACGGCTAGTAAGTGTTAAATGTCTGAGGTCGGATTTGAACTCAGGTCTTCCTGACTCCAGGGCTGGTGCTCTATTCACTGTGTCACCTAGCCACATCAAACATTCTGATCAAAAATTTTTACAGCAAATTTCTCTCATTTCTCAAATACATATTGAGTATAGAATTGGGTAAAAGCAATTCCCCAGTTAATAAATGATCAAAGGATATGAACAGTCAGTTTTCAGAAGAAGAGATAAAAGCTATAGGGAAAAAAATGCTCTAAGTCACTATTTATTAGAGAAATGCAAGTTAAAATAACTCTAAGGTACGCCTCACACTTATCAGAAAAGACAGATGCTGGAGAGGACGAGGGTAAAAATAGGAGCAGTAATGAATTGTTGGTCGGGTTGTGAGCTGGTCCAGCCATTCTGGAAAACAATTTGAAACTAGGCCTAAAGGGCTGTAAAATTGTACATGCCCTTTGACCCGGCTATATCACTACCAGCTATGTATCACAAAGAGATCAAAGAAAACAAAGCACCTACATGTACAGAAATATTTATAGCAGCTCTTTTTGTGGTGGCAAAGAATTGGAATTGAAGGGATGCTTATCATTTGGGGAATGGAGGAATAAGTTATGGCATGTCATTGTATTGGAGTACTAATGACAAGGGGGTTGGTTTCAGAAAAAAGCATGGCAAGACATGATATAAAGTGAAGTGAGAAGAATCAGGAGACCATTGTGTACGGTAACACTGGCGTTGTAATTATGATCAACTATGAAAGACTTGGCTATTCTGATTAATACAAATCCAAAGGAGGAGTCATGATGGAAAAAATTCTACCCAGCCCCATGGAGAGAATTGATGAATTCTGAGTGCATACTGAAGTATAATTTTCTCACTTTCTTTTTCTTGTTTTTTTTTAAATATGAGTAATATAGAAATATATTTTGTATGATTTCACATGTATAATTGATATTGTATTGCTTGCCTTATCGGTGGGTGGGGGAAGAGGTGGGAAGGAGGGAGAGAATTTGGGATTCAAAATTTAAAAAGAAAAGAATTTTTAAAATAAATAATAAATGTTTAAAAAGCAGTTTTAAATGAAGAAAACGAGTGAAAGTGAGAGATTTCCAGAATGTCTTGTTCATGGAACAGGCAAGAGGCTAGTGTCACTGGATCATAGAGTACATGTTAGGGAGTGAGACATAAGAAGGCTGGAGAGATAGGAGGGGCTCTGAATACCGAGTGCAGCATTACCATGTTAACAGTATACATATTTACATATATACATATTGTATGTCTGTATGTAACATGCTTGGACCTGGGCTTTAAGAACATCGCAGGTGTGGGGCAGTGAATAGAGCCCCAGCCCTGGAGTCAGGAGGACCTGAGTTCAAATCCGGCCTCACTTACTAACCATGTGACCTTGGGCAAGTCACTTAACCCCAATTGTCCTGCCTTCCCTCCTCCAAAAAGAAAAAAATCACTGGTGGATGAATGGAGGATGGATTGGAGTAGGGAGAGGCTTCAGATCCACCAGCTGCTATTGCAGTAGTCCAGGAGTGAGGTAATAAGGACCTGCCCCAGAGTGATGGCAGTGTCAGGGGAGAGAAGAGAGGCATATTTGAGAGATGTTGCAAAAGCAAAATCCGCTGGCTTTGGGACAGGTTGGGCGTGGAGGGCATGGGGGATGAGAGATAGTGAAAAATACAAGGAGACTCCTAGAAACTGAGAGTGTAACATTGCCCTCTACAGTGACAGGGAAGTGAGAAGGGCTTGGGGAAAAATAAGTGGATTCTGTTTTAGGCATCATGAGTGTAAAATGTCTACTGGATACCTAGTCTAAGGTGTCTAAAAAGCAGTTGGAAATGTGATGCTGGTGGTCAGCAGAGTTTGAGGCAGAATAGGTAGATTTGAGAATCATCAGTATAAAGATGATGGTGATCTCCCGATCACCAAGTGAAGTAACATAGAGAGAGAAGACAACAGGGCAAAGGGAACTGAGGAATGGTCAGGTAAGAGGAGATCCACAAGAGAATGGTGCCCCCAAAACAGGGAGGGACACAGGGAGAGAATGAATGAATGAGAGTATAAATACGAATCAAGAAGCGGGTGATCACCAGTGTTAAAGTCAAGGAGAATTAGAATTGAGAAAAGGCCATTAGATTTGGCAACTAAGAGATCATTAGTAACATTATTAGAAAGAACAGCTTCAGTGGAATGAGAGCATAGTGTAAAGGGTTAAGAAGAGAGGGAGAGAGGGGCAGTGAGTAAGAGCACCAGCATGGCGTCAGGAGACCCGGGATCGGTGCTGGCCTCAGATACTCGGCACCCACACAGAAGAACTGGCCGTGTGACCTTGGGCAAGTCACTTAACCCCAACTGCCCTACCTTTTTCCCTCCAAAAAGCAAAAAAAAAAAAAAAAGAATTTTATTTAGAAAGAAGGTGGGAGCATGTGTGGGGTAATCAAAAGAAAGTATCATACACTGAGGAATTGTATATATCTAGTGTGCCATGTTCCACTTTTGACATTTGGGGTCGTGTATTTTTTTTAGTGATAGCCTATAATTATCTGTTTCATTTCCACAGGCATATAGTAAGTTTCGGGTGAGTAGAATGTATTTTACCAGACAATGAAATATGAAGATCATGAGATCATTGCTTTAGAGCAGGAAAGGGCCTTAGCTGTCATCTAGCCCAGTCCCTCATTTTATAGTGACTTACTCGAGGTTGTACAGGTAGCAAGGAACAGGTACATCAAATTCAGTGCTGTTTTCATTGTAATATACATGGGCCTGTCCTCAAAGAGAATACCATTTAGCTCAAGAAATGATATATACAATAAAATGCAAAATAGAAGATGGTTGATTGTATTAGGTCATTTTAGTATTCAGGATCTGATTCAGATAGCAAGTCTCTGATTAGCATTTATATTAAAGAGACAACCAGCCTTCTTTGCTTGTTTTTCATGAGTAATTTGGCATTTTCTTTAAGTTTTGTAATATCAATTCATTTATTTTTGTTGATTCCATTTGAATTTTTTAAATTTAATTGTAAAACATACCTGTAAAAAGCTTAGCTCCTTAACAAACAGCATGACTTAGAAGGCTTAGGAGACTGAACAGTCTACTTGGAGTCACAAGACCTTGGTCTGGATTCGCATAAAATACTTCCTTGATGCCTCACGCTGGGCAAATCACTTAACTTCCTCATGTATTAAATGGGGGTTGATAATGCACTAAATTCCTCATAGGATTGTTGAAAGATGCTCAGCAAGTCTTATAATGTTGCATACATGTTGTGAGGTGTTATTATTAGTGCTAATAATAATCTCGCATTCAAAATTTTGTGTTTTAAACTTTTATTTATTTAGTCTGCTTCTGTGTTTTTGTTGGGTAGGAAACTACATGTTTAAAAACTCTTTAGAAACCAATGAAGAACAGCCATCAATGTAAACTTTTTAAATTTTCTCAGTGAATTGAAAGCATAGGCAACTTTGCCCATAGTCCCACAGATAATATGTTTGAGAGGCAGGGCTTGAAACCGGGTCTTTCTGACTCTGCTACATCAGTCTGCCTCTTTTTTCCAAATTCATTTTAAAAAATATTTGATATTGCTCTTCTGGTTTACTGACCAAATTAAATAGGATATTTATGCTGAAGCAAAATTTCCATAGGCTACTTGAATTAGCCTGTTAAATTATAGTCAGTCAAATCATTGTCAGTAAGTATTTATTGACTCGCCTGCTGTGTGTGAGGCATCATTAGGAGTGCTGAGGTTACAAAGAAAGACAGTTCCTGTTCCCAAGCAGCCCATGAGCTAATCTGTTCTTAAGTCAGGTATTGACTCTACTAAGAAACGCAAATGGGCATCATTAGGCTCCTTGGCTTTAAAGATTCCTGGAAGCAAAAACTACTAGAATCCAGAATAAAGCACATTTTCCCCACTAGGGACAGTGCACAAAATTCAAGCAGATGAAGGTGTTGATGCACCACATAGACTGGTTATAGAATGCTTTAGACCACTTGTGTTTTTTGTATCTTCTTTTTGCACATTCAGTAATACAAGGGACATCAATGGGGTGTATGTGCGTGCGTGCGTGTGTGTTTGTGTGTGTGATACACAGGTCAATATGCCACCTATAGTTTAAATGTGAAACTCTCTGTGATCGTCTTAGCTTCATTTGCAAGCTCAAAGATGCCCGCGCTGCCCTTTCACACATTCTTCTAAGTGTGATGATGGAGATATTCCAAAGAAAGTGCAGCCCTGCATCAAGCTGGAAACTACTTTTAGACATGTGGCTTCAGTTGCGTAGAGAGAAAATGTTCACCAGACCCTCCTGGCATATTCTAATGTTTTGTCATTATATACTGGTGATTTATTATCTTGACTAATTAGAATATTTGGCTTTAAATATTGTTTTTAAAAATAAAGGACTAGGGGAAATACAGACTCCTGAATTGGGCCAGGAATTTTTCCACTAGGTAAATATTTATAGGCATAAAAAGGGAAATGACTTACTCATTATTAGTAAATGGTATGTATTTTCTAGATGATATTTTTCTGTTTAAATATACTATAGTATATCTTTTTTTTAACCCATTTTGCCAATTTGATTGTTTCTAAGTGTTGCATTTTTATCTTTTAAGGAGGTTCAGAAAAAGGTCAAGTTTGTCTATAACTATATAAAAGCAGTTCTTTTACAGTAATCATATTTTTCCTACTGAATACAAATTTTATAAACTTATTGGATATCTAATCTGGAGGCTCCTCTTACTGCTTTATGTTGCCAATATTCTTTACATGATTAGAAAAGGTTCCTTAATACCCTGAACTTCCATTATAGACATCCTTGTTCACAACAGAAATAAAATTGATCTTGTCTTGAAAGCAAATGTGAGAATAATGACATTTACCATTAACATTAAAATATATTACACAAATACTTTTGCACAAATGCTTTCAAAGACAGGGTCGTTTTGCATAAAGCACTATTTTTGCAATTAGTTTATTTGTATCTTATGTTACAGACAGACTCCACCAACGGGGAGAATCCAAGCATCAAGAAATCTCTCTTTCCTCTTTTTAATTCAAAGAATCCTTTAAAGCATAGTTCTTCTTTGAAAAAGCTTCCTGTAGTCACTCTGCCTATGGTATCCATTTCTAAGTACAGTAGCACTGAAACCTGCTCCAGTAAACTTGTTTTACTGATGACAACAGCATGTCTTTTATTTTCATGGGGCCATATTCTCTTTGTGCTAGTTAAGTATTTTGAGCCAGTTCCATAAATTCACTGGATCCAAATTATTGAGCATGTGGGCATGCGTGTAATACGGAGGCTGAAGCTTAAATCTAAAGATTTTCAAAAAGCAGTATGAAAACAAGTTGGTGAGACGGCATCCCCAAGGCCACTTATCTCCTTTGGGAAGTTAGGTCAGTATTCCCAGTCAATGACTATCTGGGGACGCCTGGACACCGTCTCTGAAGGCGTGGTTGGCAGACGTTTATTGCCCTAAAATGGAGTTTAACGACTAAAACGGAGGAGAATTGAGGGCTTTCGGCGGTCCTGCCCTCCTCTGCTAGCATGCTCCAGCTGTTTCCAGTGACCCACTTTTAGTGCCAGGGCATTTCCTCTGAATGTGACATTGGTCATTCTCCATTTGTGGAATTGTCAAGAAAAACAAGTGTTAGTTTTTTGGAATTAGTGAAACGAATCTCCAGTCTCTTCATTGTCCTCATGATTCCCCCTGGGGAATACTCGGACCAGCACTTGCTGGGGTACGGTTCTCTCCCACTTGGGCAGTCAAAACAGCCCAAAGTCTATTCGTCTTCCTTCCTGAAATTCCTACCAGGCCAATGTTTTGGTTTTATTGAACTGGTTCATAACCTAACTACAGTATGGAATGCTATTGAATGAGGATAATAGTGTCATTTTTCGTGTAGATTGATGTAACTGCTCTCTCTTACAGTGACTAAACTAACAGCATGGGAATGCTTTAAGGGTAGAGGTTTTAACAAAGCTGCATGACATCTGCTAGTTTTTCCTTATGGAGGGGTAGCTGTGTTTAAGAGGGCAGTCTCATTTAAGTAGTGAGCACAGTCATATAAAAGTAAACACAGACACACACATATATATATATATGTTCATATCTATACATATATATATACACACACACACACACACATACACGCACACACATTGCAGTAATATTTTGGGTTTTAGTTTTGGATTGTTGGGGTTTATTTTTTTAGGGGGAGGGAGCTCCTTAGGAATGATCTGTATAACTCGATACATTAGAATGAGTTAAATCTCCTCCTATATTCCTTTGTAGGTGCCCAATACAGATGGTCAGGATCTGCTGGCATTACAGAAAGCCATTCATTCGACTAATCACCAAAGCAGCCGGCCGAAGGAGTGGCGTCCTGAGAAGATCTCAGATCTTCAAGTTCATGTAAGTGAATGATGCCCACATATCGTGATGTGCTACTTCGGGGAATGGTTTACAGTCTTACCGTGTGTGTCAAGGTGCCAGAGTTGGGCAGGGCTACCCCAATATGGAAGCAGCAGTGTCACAGTTTGATAAAGAATCTCTGTCTATCAGCAGGCGGTTTTCAAGTGAATTAAATCCAAGTTATCAGCAACCATATGAAAAAATGCTCTAACTTATTAATAACAAGAGTAATACAAATTAAAGCATCTCTGAGGATCCCCCCCACACCCATTAGACTGGCAAGGAAACTAAAAGGAAAATGGTCATTGTAGGAGGACCCACAGCAAAGCAGATAAAGCAACACACTCTTGGCGAGTCTGTCAATTGGTCCAGCCATCAAGCAAAGCAGCTTCTTTCCGTGCCGCACAAGTCCCTAAATTCTGCATATTTTGATGTAGTTGTACTGTCACAGTTGTAGATCTTTACCTCCAGAGAGACCAAAGAAAAACTGAAAGGACTTACATGTTTAAAAATAGAGCAGCTCTTTTTGACATAGTAAAGAACTGGAGACTAAAATGGTGCCCATCAGTTGGGGAATGAGTGAGCAAATGATGGTAAAGTAATGTCCTTGAATATTACTGCATTATATAATAATAATCAATAACTAAAGAGACTATTTCAGAGAATCCCAAGAAGACTTGTGAATTGACATGGAGTGAAATGAGCAGAACCAGGAGAACAATTTATTCAGTAAGAATATCTTTTTTAAAACACCTTTGAAAGATTTTAAGAACTTAAGACAATACCGTGACCAACCATGATTCCAGAGGGCAAATGGTGGAGCATGCTACTACCCACCCCGACAGAGGGGGATAGAGTCAAGATGCAGAATAATACGTAGATTTTTGGAAATACCCAGTTTTGACTGTTCATATTTGTTTCAAGCATTTTGTTTTGTTTTCCATGGTGGGAGAAAGTGCTAGTAGAAAGAGGAGGGTTGGGGATAGGATAGCTTTTCCTCCCACCTCCCGGCAAAAAAAAAGAAGAGAAACCTTAAAAACAGAGGATCATTGAAGCATTTTCTTTAAAAATGCATAGAAGAGATCAGAAGGAAGGCCAGCAAGAATCCCAGGCAAGCAGGAAAGCTTTGACATTTGCTTGTTCAGTTTATCATATATTTCAAAAGAAAAGCAAGCTGTATCCAATAGAAGGTCTCTGTTTTATGTACAGCCCTCCCTTTCTCTTTTACTATGTATATGAAAATGCCCATTTTATTTGATGTTTGTTAAACTCAGAATAAAAAACAGAATGGATAGATAAATGCCAGAGTTCTTGGCAAACTCCATGAGATGTTGGTGGGCATGTTTCTTTTCAACAAAGTGTCTACTCTGCTGCAGGCGCTCTCATAGACACTGAGGATGTATTCAGAAGTGAAAAAACCCTTGTTCTCAAGGAGTGTAGAGTGTGTGTGTGTGTGTGTGTGTGTGTGTGTGTGTGTGCACGTGCGTGCGTGCGTGCACACGTGTGGGGGGGGGGGCTAGGGAGGGAGGTAGTAGAACATACACAGATATGTACCAACCAAGCTCCCAAAAGGGGTTGTCGACTCCATTCTGGAAGCTGAGGAAGACCCTGCATTAATTTATTTTGCCTTTAGCTTTTTCTAATTTGATTTCCTTTGTTTTTTAAACATTGTCAGATTTTGTGGAGTCACGGTTCAAGCCAATTGTTAAAGACTAGGATAAAGATTTCTCTTTTTTTTTTAATGGAACTGTTATGAAATTGTTAGAAGAAGAGTGAGAGCTTGGACCTGCAGCCTTTAGTTGCATGTGCATCCTTCTAATGGATCTGCAAAAGAAGAACCATGCCTTTCATGACCCCTTTTAACACTAGGGTAGTTGTGCGGCTGAGTTGCTTCCCAGCTTTGGAATGTCCAGCAGATCATACACCCGGTTCTCTTTCTTTCAGAGTCAGCCATTAAAATCACTCCGTAAGCTGTTACATCTCTCTTCCGCCTCAAACCATCCCACTTCCTCGGATCCCCGCTTTCAGGCCTTACCAAGTCAGCAAGCCAAAAGTTCCTTTTCGGAAGTGCGGATTCACCCCATGAGCCAAGCCTCCAGCAGCAGCAGCAGCAGCAATGTCCGAGCGGAGGCCACTCCAAAGGCCAGGCCGACGCTTCAGCTGCCGGGTCAGATAGACCCGGGCTGGCACGTATCCCCTGTGAGCAGGAGTGCTAATGAGGGGCCTTCCTACTCTGAACAGCTGGGTTCTAAGAGCGGGCCAAATGGGCACACATATAACAGAACAAATAGATCACGGATGCCAAATTTGAATGATTTAAAAGAGACAGCCTTGTAATTATGCTTCAGGGGATGGGGGGGGGGGGGCCGGGCCCCGGGGGAGGGGGGGGGGGAAGAAGGAATGGGGGAAGACAGGACCAGGGGTGCTAAGGCAGCATTTTCAGCCTTATGAAGGTGTGCAATATTGTATGTGTGGGGCTGCATTGTTGAGCACCACATTAATCGTCAGGGATCATATAGTAAATGAGCTGAATTATTGCTGGCCAGTTACCAGAAGTCTCCCTTGATGATAGAGTTCAGGAAGAAGTTGCCTGGTTCTCTCCCCCTGCTTCCCGCCCCCTCCCCCCTTATGTTCCTGCTTTAGTGTGCTCCCTCATGGAGCTGGGAAGCTGAAGCATGCCTTGGCACTTCCAGGGATGGGAAAATTAAGTGTCTCAACCTACGTCCTTACCACATACTTTCTGCCTAGTTGATACGTGGGATCTATGTAATCCAAGCCTATCCCTTTCTGTCAGGGGTCAGAAGTTGAATTGTATGTCTTAAATTCGTTTTTTTTTTTTTACTTCCATATTTGATAGGTTTGTAACATTTATTTATGATTAACTAATATTGTACTGTTAGAATCATAACTTTTATGTTACAATATAAAGTTATTTTGAGCTGTTTGAAACATTGTGAAACAGTGCGACAGCTAAGTAGTTTCTATAAAAACTGAACAGTAACATTTATATATTGCATCAGGAGTATTCTATATATAAATATATATATATATGGTAAAGACCTGTCTGTTTTATAAATATCTCCATTTAAAGAAAGTATTGTTATGACACTATCTGCCATATTTTTATACATTTGTGATATAAAGTGCAGTATTATACTTCTAATAAAAGGGAGTTACATTGTGGCCATTTGTGACTGTAACAGTAGGAATCCAGCTCACCTGTAAGAGTATAGCCCTCCAGGCATGATCAGTAGCAGCAGAGTGTGTGCCACCTATTTCTAACCCTGCTAGAAGGAAAAAAAAAAGCAAAGCATGAGGGACTGCCCATCAAGCTGCATTGTAAGGAAGACTTCAGGCTGTTTTTTCAGTCCATGCATGATTAGCTGCCCTTTGTGTCTGGTATCACTTACATTTCTTGGTACAGAGAAAGTGTCCCTTAAAAACCACGACTAAAAACAGACGCTCTTCTGTGGAATATTAGGGGGTACAGACCAAAGAAATCCAACGTGATGTGTAAATGGAGTTTCAACGTTGTGAATTTACGTAAGATAGACGGCGAATCATGGCAAGTCAGGCTTATGCTTAGGTGTATTATTTGTTTGTACTGTTTCGGGTGACTAGACAGTGCATTCATGTAGTATTCTGATTTAAAATGCTGCTGTACTTTTTGGGTTGCTGTTTTTGAATATATTTTAAGGCTTCAGAAGCAGTGAAATCTAGTTGTAGAGAAAGTTGTCACATACCCCATTTTCCTCTGGGGTCTCATTAGACTGCCATTTCCAGTAAGGTTACCATTGACACTGACTTCAGGGACTTTTCCAAATATCCTAGAATATGGTGGTGTTTAAGTATAACAAATAGAGTGTCAGGACAATACCACTTTTTCTTACCATTAATCTCCCTTCACTCTCCAGTTGCTCACAGATGTCATTGAGGCCTTTGACCCTTGTGTGACAATAGCCAGTGATTGTGCTTTATGTGTATTTTGTCCTGCCGCACCTAAACACATCCACCTGTCCACGGTCCTCAGTTTTGGAAGTACCCAGTTGGCAATTGTTTTGAAGATATCCCGAGGGGTTGTGAGGACACACACACACACACACACACACACACACACACACACACATATTCCCACCTCCAAGGTTCACTTTTTAAGAGAAGACAGTCTGTTTGTCTCCTGCCTACCCCACAAAGCTTGCGGCTTTGTCAGGGTTTGTTCCCACCAGAGTTCTGAGCGCATCAGATCCCAAATCAGCTCTGACAGATGAAAGATGTGATAAACTGAACTGCTGTGGCCACAGTTTTCTTTAGAATTTTGAAAAACAGGAAACTCTAATGATTATGCAGAATGCAGAAAAAGAGACTATTTCTCCGCAGACTCTCTGAAATGTTAGATTGCGTGTGTATTGTCTTCTTATTTATATTATGATTTCATGTGAATAGACTACATGTAGAACTCATTGGTGCTTTTTATTTCATTTTCAATAAATATATTGGACACTAAAGAAAAACTTAAGGTGGGTGTGATATTATCATTGAAGCTATTTGGTTTAAATCCATTAACCATCTAGCAAGCTCTGCTTTTTGTTTATTTTTTAATTTCTTTCTCCAGTTCAGGACATTTCAGCTGGCCCTGCATTGTCTTGAAGGGAATTTTTCCGTTAGAACTACTCAGTCTTATGTGAGAGTTGAAAACCTAACGGCATTTATCCGAGTCCCTGTGACCCTGGAAGCCTGCGTGTTCAGCACTGGCAGTGTGGCTGCAACGCTTCCCACCACCTTCCTTCGATGTTAGTCAACCCATTTTCAACATAGAAGGAATTGTGGGAGTACCTTTGGCACTTGGATTGGGGAGGGAGCCATTTCCCGTTCACCCATACTTTATACTACCAGAGTCTCATATATGGCAGCATTTATGTTGATTGTTTTCTGAAGCAGGGTCTTAAGTTGTCAAAGCAATCAATCTTCCGACTGCAGGTAATAGGTGACTAAAAATACTTGTGATATATTTCTAGGTCTGAACCAGAAACCAGGTACACTCTTCACAGCACTTTGGGAGATCTTTAGCCTCTCTCCTCATCTGTGAAGTTTTTCATTGATCCTAGATGTGATCTCTAAATGGAATCGACGGCTTACGATTTCCTCCCTACTCCTAGAAGGGGATAGTCAGGATTTGTCACACACCTGGCTAGTTTCAGACATGAGCTGGAGACTGGCGTTTGGTCTTTCTCTCAGAAACTTCCTGCCGGGTCAACAGTGACCTGCCATTCCTGCAAAAAAATATTCTAGAGAGGGAGCTACAGAAGTTGGTTAGTTAGATGTGTGATGGAGAGTGTGTGCCAATCCATACACTAATTAAATAACATGGACCTTCTAAGAGTGAACTGACTTAAGGCTTAAAGGGAACACTTAGGCTTGTCTGTAAATAAACTAAGCTGTCTAGATCAATTGAAGTTTCAAGTCACTGATAAAATTTCCAGAATTACCCTTCATATTAGGGAAGATAAGTTCTGAGGCACTTATGGAATCCTTTCTCTTGTCCACCTTCATTTTTGACCACCATTACCATTTTCTTTGTGAGAGGCTCAGATTTTTCCTTCAGTCTCTCAGATCTTTGAGGCTTGTACCAAGTGTTATTGGCTAGCACTTGGAGCCTGAGAGCGTAGCAGGGCATTTACAGAGTGTGCTGTCTGGTGTTCCCAAGCCCCTTGGTCCAGCTCACAGACTGGGTTTGCCAAGCTGACCCTCATCCCCAAGTTATGGAACTGAGAACATGAGTTGAAGGGGCTAGCTGTCTTTCCAGGTGACTTTAGATAAAGCCTCTGCTCTTACTACTCAGTTCTGTTTTCTGCCTGTTGAAGGGTAGGGGTGTATGTTGGGAGGGATGAACCAAAGTGACCTCCGAGATACTTTAGGCTTGATATTTCAGGTTCACTCTTCCAGAAAGCTTTCCATGCAGCCAGCTGATAGGAGAGCAAACAGCAACTTGGAAGTTTGGGTTGATTTGTATCTCCTGCTATGAGGGACCTGTAGATTTTAGCAAAAATTTACAGAGCACAGTGGTCTTGGTTATTCATGCTGCTGGCTAATTATAAAAGAAAAATACGTCATATGCCATGAAGACTTGGAACCTAAAGTGCACTGGTGGTGTCTTTATTTTAGAAGTATTTGTGCCTATATTTGTCATGGTGAAGTCGTTGTGAAATGCTCTAGGGCCTAACTCCTTGCAGTCTTAACAAATATTCTGAGCTCAGAGTTCTCCTGGTTAGTTTATAGTAACAAATATAATGGGAAAATATATGTCATGGTAATACAAACTCAAGGTAGTCAATTCAGTATCTTCATAACCTGAAAACAAGTGGTTTCTTCTAGGGGGAAAAAAAGGTTTCTCATTCTTTCTGCTTAACATTGCTTATTTAATATCATAGTATCTACTGTGCTGTTCTTTAAAAAAAAAATCCTCCAACCATGTATAGATTGTTCCAGTTACAATTTTTTTAAAAAATGAAGTAAGAATTATTTTCAGGTTTTGGGAAAGATCTCATTTTAGCCATCAGAATTCTGCTGGTAACCATATACCAGGACCTTAAAGGAAGAGAGAATGGCAGCTTTCTCTGATCTGTTCCTGTAACTCTAATGCAATAAAATCCATATATTCTCCTGGTCCAGGTATGCTTTCCTGAGACTGCTTGATTTTATATGTGGAGGGCCATCATCTCCAGCATGGGGGAGTGTTTAACATCATTACTGAATGACACAAAGACTCACACTCCTTTATGACATGAGAACATTACATAGTAGACATGATGATGAGCCTCCATGTACCAGATGATTTCCATGTGTATTCACACCTTTTTTCTGCATGAGAGCAAAGGGAGCTCTTCTGTGATAGGAACTTTTCTCTGATGTAAAAGAAAGGAAGGTGGAGGCTGCTGTGGGACTGTTTCTACAGCTCTCATGCCTGAGGATGCGTAGTTAGTTTATTTTAAGAGTGTCCCCTTTTTCAGTGGGAGTCCTAGAAATCCTGGTGCTGACTTTCCAAGAAAGTTTTGGTCCAGAAATGATGGGCAAATACCAGGTTATACCTGGGTCACTTGTCTTTGTAGGTATAGCCAAGAGGCAGCAGAAAGGGGAGGTAGTACATTGAATTTGTGCTTGTTATTCAGTGCTCTTATGGACTATAATGTGACCCTACAGGTCATGGGCTCATGGACACGCATGGAATGACAACCAGCCGCTACATAAATACCTTTTCTCCAAAGCTCTTTATCGTCCTATGAGATACTGAAGCTGATCATGAGATTAATTTCTGATGTCTGTTTAGTTTTCATGAGACAGTTTACTTGTGTATTTGCTATAGAATTTAAAATGTCATCAAAATGTGGCTTTTTTTTCCCATAGATTTACTAATAAGGTTTGGGATTTTTGTTTTATTTGCTGGAAAAGATTTACTACTTTAGATTTTCAGGGCTAATAGAACTGAGCTGTATTAACATGATACTGTAGTCATTTCTGTGTGGGAGGAGCCCCGCCTGGCAGTTTCTGCAGGGTTTGGGCTCCTTTCTCTTTAGCCCCATTTGGGCCTTGAGTCAATGTAAGGTCATCATCTTGAACCTGAAAATCAATTTCTTTGTGGTATTCAGATTTAAAGTTGCCTTGTTTGCTTCTATTCCAACACAGTGCATCCCGGAGAAAGAGGCCTTATGTTTTCCTCCATCTGCCTATTTGTTGTATCTACAGACCGTTGTATTAAGATTTCCTCAGGACTTCCTTTGGTTTAAGTTCATCACACTTCGTCAGGAAGTTGTGACTAGTTTCATTTTAGCAGAAGGACCAGCTTGTCACGGTGCTTTGCTTCCTTTCAGATAAAAAGAGCCTTAGGAACACAAAAGGCAGGTGAGGTGGTGTTTGTAAACATAAAGGATGCTTTTTGTCTGGCTTACCAGAGGGTCCAGCTTGTCAAATCTATCAGATCACAAGAACAGAGACAATGTTCGCTTCTGCAGAATAAAGCTCTCCAGTGTAAAGTTAGAAGATACACAAAAAGATGGATAGCAGAGTTTTCCTCTGTTTTAACATAGTTTCCATTAAAGATGTTAAATCCCTTGTGGTCAGTTTGTTATAATTCTCTTCCCTTGGCCTTTTTTTAATTGTATTGAGGGGGAGGGGGATCAGTTCTTAATTTTAGTTGAGTCAGGCTGGTTGATGGAATGAAGGAATTCTTCACCTGTAAATTTGGATTATATGGAACAAGCAAACCCAACTAAACAGTCATCCAAAAATACTGTCTCTCACAATTGCTTTATTCCATTGAAAGTTTCAGAATAGATCTTAGATATTGAGGAGAATTTCAGAACTTTTGCAGTTCCCAAAGGCAAGTAATATAATGTCTGTGGAGAATGATATGGCTCAGGGTGAACTTGAGAACTCAGTTGGTGGTTTTGTTTTTGACCAAACAAGATTAGGCTAAGCCAAAATGGTGTGATATAACATCCAAATTTATGGGTAAAGAATTACTAGAAATTCTTAAATGCACATATTTTATAATCACAACCATATCCTTTTTACTGTGGAAAGCAGGTGATGGGGTATTAATCTTTTTAATCCTTGAGTCCAAACTGACTTTAACATGTTGAATATTAAAATACTTCACAAGTTAATAAACCATTTGTAAAGTGTTTATAAAACTTTGTATCATGTGTTGGTACACCTTATCAAGTTTTTTCTGGCATGTATTCCATTCTAACTTCTGTAAAATTTCTATTGTTACTGTAAATATTATAAAAATATTTATCTCGTGGTAATCTTAATTATCAGCATGAAAATGGTTAATTTTTACTGAGCACAATGTATTTTTGAATGGACCTTCCAAAAATACGTCTTTAATAAAATGCAGATTTTGCACTAGAAAAACAATGTTGTCCAGACTGCTGTAACTCCATGCAAGCCGTCAGCATTGAATTCCTCCTTATGATAGCATGTGGCTTATTTTCATTGCTTCCTTGAAAAGTATTTCATTTGAATTCCAACCATTATTACAAATGAAAATGTGCCCTTGAAGGGGAAGTCAATTCAAGGGACAGAAATTAATCTCAGTGAATGCAAAAAATGTGATATTGGTGGTATTACTGTGTTTTCATTGTCAAAACAACTCCCCCTGTTCCAACCCGATGCCATCGCCAATACCAGAGAACTTCAGAGATGAGCAGAAGGTGACCCAGGGCAGCTCTGCTGTTCAGGATCTGTGCTTTCCTTCGCACCGGAAGTTCTTTCAGAGTTTGTTGCTTCTGCCCTCACTCACATGAGGGAGGAGGGCCAAGTGAAGATGAATCACGGCTGAGGATGTTTGTGCCTGTTTTTTGTTCATTGAAATAGCGGGATGGACACTGATCCTCTTAAATACGACAAAACAGATAAAATTATAGTCTAAACCCAATTCACCACAATATCCTCACTCCCAGTTCTCAGAATTAAAGATAATAGCTATATAGGTTTGAGAGAGGAAAGAAGTTCATTCAGAATAACTCCTGTTTGGTTTTGAAGCCAAATTATACGAAATAGTTCACTGAGTCTAATGTAGGAGATAGGCAATCTCCATGAAATGTAATTTGGTATGTGTAACAAGTTAATTAGACAGTTGTGTAATATTTTATATGTACTAGTTTATACTGACCGCACATGTTAATCAAAAACAGATTTTCCTATTGGCTCTTCACAAAGGTGTCTGCACAGGTTTCCGTGAGATTTCCGAAGGTGACTTAGCATATAGCCAAGAGGTAAGAGTGAAGAAGAAAGTAACGAATCAGAAAGGAAATGGTTGACATAAAGATCGACTCCGAGTGTTGTAGTTGCATTAAATTGCAGCTATTAGCACCATCACCTCAAATTTCACCTTTTCTTCTCAGATGCTTAAAGGATTTCACATTCTCTCATTCTGTTCTAGAAATGGAGGTGACAGACTGTTGTCTGAGAGTATTTTATTAAAAAAACAAGCTACTAACTATTCTGGAAATGTAACAAAAGTGGAACTTGAAACTCTGGGAAAGAATAGGATGGGAAGGACGTATTGGTGACCCCTAACTGGGCATCACAGCTAAAATAATAGCCCTCCTTTCTTTCCTTCCCCAATTATTTTTCTAAAACTTCATTACCCTCGAAAACTGCCCCCTGCTTGGTTTGCTTCAAGTCTCCCTTCAAGTTTCACAGGATTCAGGACCAGGAACTACACTGTGCTAATTAGGTGCATCCCTGCTGCATATGTAAAAACACATGCATAGGAATGGTAGAAGCCCTCCTGCTTCAGAATTTGCATAGGCTTTTGTGAACAATTTTATTGGGATAGCATAGGAGTACATTGGATGTGACCTTTCTCATTTAATAGCTAAATCTTTTTTTGTAAATTTAGATTTGGGATCAGATTAGCGTTCCTAAAAATGAAAGGAAACATGCTAACCTAAGATAGAGAGATGAGGTTTGTTTTTTTTAAGTAACTGTTTAAAATCAGTTTCTATGACAAAGAAGATGGAAAGAATTAGAAATTAAAATCATAAATATATTCTAATAGCTATATGTTCATATGCACATACATGTAGATTATATTTCAGTACTCAGACTCCAAATTTTATTACTTAAAAGTATATTTTAATTGTTTTAAAATTAATCTTATGATTGTGTTGTATTTAGATAAGCTAATATGCCATTATAAATTACTTTTAAAAGGCTTTTAAAAATTTCAGCACAATTTCCATTATTTTCTATTAAATCCCCAAATAGCTTGGAATTTTAACTACAAATAATAAAGTCAGGATCTTAGAACTGAAAGTAACCGTGGAGGCCCTCACCTAAGGTAGAAAACAAGCTCCATGCAAGTTATTGCGTGAATGCTTTGCCCTTGAACTCTCCTACCTAAGGTTTTTTTTTTTTATTTTTTCCTCACATGAAATTCTGAATTTGTCTCTGTGTCTGATGAAAAGGTTTCTCTGGTCTTTCTTCCACAAGATGAAGGGAGTTGGTTAAGTGATCTCTAAGACCTCTTTTCAGCCCTTAAAAAATTACTTAGGATTCTGTATCTCACAAAACATAAGTTTTGTCCATTGTGTTGTCTGGGATGGTGCACATTTGTCCAGTTGTACTAAAGCCAGAGATGGATTTCAGCAAGCCTCATTAACAGGAGACTGAAGTCTCTGACTGGAGAAGTCCTGACACCCAATTCAAATGAACAGCAGGGTGATGAGAAGACAGTTATAATAAATAAAGGGAAATTAGGCAGTGCAGTGTGCTGAGTGCTAGGCCTAAAATCAGAAAGACTCATCTTCCTGAGTTCAAATCTGGCCTCAAACATTTACCAGCTGTGTGACCCTGGCCATGTCACTTAACCCTGTTTCCCTCAGTTTGCTCATCTATAAAATGAGCTAGAGAAGGAAATTAGCAAGCCACTCTAGTATCTTTGCCAAGAAAATCCCAAAATGGGGTCATGGAGAGTCAGACGTAACTGAAAAATGACTGAACAAAAATGATATGAGATGAGTGTTCCTGATTCCAGGCTTGGCAGTCTATCCATTGTGCCACCTAGCTGCCCAATTAAAGGTCATGTGAAGTTAAAGTAGCATATAAAAAGCCACTTCTTACATGGGGGCAGATAGTTCACCTTGAACCAAGATTTTTTTGTCCCTGGTGAATCATAGTGTGAGTTACCAGCCTAGAAAAAAGGTCCTCATTTCCTGTGTGTCCTGGTTCTCAAAGCCCAATTCTTCCTGTAATTTTCTCAACTGCAGCCCTCCCAACCCTTCACGGGATCCCTTCTGTCTCCCCAGAGCAGAGCAGCAGACGAGTGGGTCGGTGATCTTGGGGTGATTCCCTGTGTAATAGAATGGAGCGAGCCCTTATTTGATCGATCTTCACTCAGGGAAGCCAAGCAAAAGACTGATGAGATTCACTGTGATGATCCGGAGCCAAGAAACAGGGCCAAAGCCTTTATTTCACAGAACCACAAGTACAAATGTGCCATTACTTACTGACACACGTGTCTACGCCATCTGATCACAGTCGGCACTCACCTAGGATGTGACTGCATGTGCTTTGAGACGTTAAATAGTGTTGGAGCACAGCTGAAAGAGCTGACTGGCAAGCCAGCACCATAACCCGAACTGACTTCACAACATTTTGCTGTGCTTTCATTGATTAGTTTATTAAGAGAAAGCCTCTACCTTCAGGGTGAATTATGACGCCTCTGGCATCATTCCTGTCCTCAGATTACCGACACCCAAGGGAAGATTTCGACAGATATCCTCAAGAAACTGGCTGTGGGGAAAGTGCTTTCCTCCACATTTTCGTAGGGCCCGGTTGTAGTAGACGATGTCTCATGAAATCTAAACACTTGTAAAATGTTGTGTCTTTGTGTTTACAGCTGAAAAGTTCCAAAAAAAACTTAGGCAAGGGGTTTTGAGGCAGTCGGAAAGGCTCTGCCAAATTCAGCATTTCTACCTAACAGGGCACTATTCATTTTTCTTCTGAAAGACCATTTTTGATCTGTCTAATCCTGTCCTACACTGCTTCTTTGCAACGCTAAACACATTTACTCATGCACTCCAACAGCTCCATCCTGATGGCGATCCGCACATGCCAGCCCAGGGGAATTAAACGGATGTAACGGGAAACAATGGGGGGCCTTAGCAGATTCTGGACAGACGACGTCCTGTCCGAGTTCCCGTAGAACACCTAAAAAGAGGGGGAGAAGCCAAATGGAGATTAATCACATAGCCACATCAAAGGAGAGGAAGAATGGTCTGGGCCTGGAGGTGGTTTGAGTTTGTGTCCCTCTGTCCCTTCCTCTCTCCTTCCCTCCCTCTCTCCTTCCCTCCCTCTCTCCTTCCTTCCCTCCCTTCCTCCCTTCCTTCCTTCC
>NW_027186324.1:11918747-11950264 GCF_028583685.1 Petaurus breviceps papuanus
ACTGGTCAGCGCTGCTAACTAGCTGTGTGATGTCGGGCCAAACCACTTACACAGTACCTGGCATATCATAGGCATCTATTGACTTAATTCGTTGATTCCTTTAAAATGAGACGGGATAGGACCAGATGATTTCTAACATTCCTTCCAGCCCTAAAAAAAAATCTATGAAATTAGCTTCTAATATGAAATAATAACCAGACAGAAATTTATTCTAGTTATTTCTTCTAGATTCAAAAATCAGAAAAATATTCTGAAACTGTAGCAGAATGACAGTTGGTACATACATCATAACAAATGCTGATCATTCTGTTGAGAGTCTTTGTTTAAAATCTTCAAATAACAATATTTCAGGCTACTACAGCTAAGTATATTTTATGATTTGGGGAAATAACTCCCAGTTTCAAATGCATTCTGAAATCATTTCATCTAACAGGCTTTTAAAATGACTTAAACCAAGATAGTCTGAAAATGACTGAAGCAGGTAGGTGGTGCAACGGATAGCATTCTGGGCCTAGAGGCAGGAACACTCAGTTTCCTGAGTTCAAATCTGACCTCAGACACTTACTAGCTGTGTGACCCTGGGCAAGTCACTTGACCCCGTTTGCCTCAGTTTCCTCATCTGTAAAAGATGCTGATCTTTGCCAAGAAAACCCTGAACAGGGTAACAAAAAGTCAGACAACTGAAAAGCCACAACAAACATAGCTTATTCTGTGTCAGACGCTTTGCTAAAAGCTTTACAATTATTTTCTCATTTGATCCTCACAACAATAGTTGGGGAAATTGAATCAAAAAAAAAGGGATGTGCCTAGGGTCACACTGCTAGTATGTGTCTGCCATTGGATTTGAACTCAGGTCTATCCTGAGGATAAGAGGGTCCCTTTTAGAAATTGTCGAAGGCACGCTCCTCTGAATCACGCTAACGGGCTAATAATGCACATTACTTGTCAGAAGCAGCAGCAGCGCCGATGGTATGTGCCCAGTCTGCTCCTGCTGTTCTCATGATTATGTCTATATTGTCCGAGCTTGAAGCTGAGGGTCAAGAATATACCAAATGAACTGGAAACTGCTCAAGTTCTGACTATTCAAATGATGATGCGCTGCTAGGGCACCATGAAAACTATCTCTTTTGTTCCTTAAGAGAGTGTCAAACATTTCAAGCGTGCATGGCTATCACTCACTCTATTGTTGCCGGTCTGATCCTTGTAATAAACCCAATTGGAGCCCTCGTCCATCCGGTACTGCACACTGTATTTGGTCATCCACTCATCAGCATCACAGCGTCCCTGGGTGAGGATCCCGGAAATCACCTTGATCTCTTTCAAATCTATCTGTAGCCACTGGTTGCTGTCTTGATATTTGGAGAGCCATGCACACCTAGGGAAAATATGGCAACCGCATTATTCCTGAAAGCTAGTCTATGAGAATGTCATACAGCAAGCAAATAATTTTAAACACTCTTTAAAGACAAAAAAAAAAAACCTTACTAGACAGCAGAGACTAAGAGAATTAGAAAGCTTTTTCACTCTACTTTTTAATTGGCATGCAGAATTGCCACTGAGAATTCCCAAACATTTTAGCAAGAAAACGAGTCCGTATCATCCCTTCCTGCACCTCCATTTCCCTAAGAAAATAGTTTCAGAATTAAATTAATTATATCATCAGAAAAGCATTCAGAGTTGTAATTTAAATTTCTTTTGAAGTATACCTTACTCATAGGACCACAGAGCTAAAACTGAATGGAACTTATAAGTCCTAGCACCTCATCTTTACAAATGAAGAAACATAAGCCCAGGGATTGTAAGTGATTCACCCAAGGTCACTCAGGTAGGAAGCATCAGAAGTGGAATAAAAGAAAGTTCTTTGGGACCCAGGGTGATACTGCACAATATCTTACATCCTACATATTTACATATTTGTAACATCTTACCTATTTGATGCTAAGTCACAGACACATAAAACATGTTTTCAAAGCAATCCTCACAGTCCTGTGAGGGGCTGTCTAAATACAATTACTTTGCAGGTGAGTTGTGTGGTTTGTCCTTCCTTCTCTAAGAGTACCGTGGCGTCAGGGAGATGATGACATGACTTGCAGTTGACTTTGATTTGAGTGAGGGAGGGCTGTGCAAGGTCACCAGCCTCTCTTTCTCCTCCAGAGCCATCTGGGTCCAGTGACCAAATATCTAGTAGGTAGCATATTATTATCTTTAATTTATAAAGGAATTAAGAAACTTACACAGAATCACAGTCAGCGAATGTTAGAACCAGGACTCACACCCAAGGTCCAAGAGATACAACTCCAAGGCCAAAAGATCTTTCTGATTGAGCCTTGTTACCTCTTTGTGGGGGGCAGCTGGGTGGTGCAGGGGACAGAGTGCCAGGCCTGGAGTCAGGATGAGTTTATGCATGGTCTCAGACACTCACTAGCTGTGTGTCCTCGGGCAAGTCCCTTAACCCTGTTTGCTTCCGTTTCCTTATCGGTAAAATGAGCTGGAGAAGGAAATGGCAAACCATTCCAGTGTCTCTGCCAAGAAAACCCCAAATGGGATCATGTAGAGTCAGATACGACTAAGCAACAGCCACGTCTTTGAGGGTTGTTGCTTAGAACATTCCTTTCCATTCATCTCTCTCACTATTTCCATTTTTTCTCCCTAGGTCTTTCTTCTAGACCTTACTCTTGGAAAACTTCTCTATGCCTTCTCCAAGGTATTTGACGTCGAAGTCAATGAATATTTACTGGTTTTCTACTCCATGCTAGATATTGTGATGTATGAAATTTGTCTTGAAAAACTTAGAGCACCATAAGAATTTGAGTAGAACTGGAAAAGGCTTTTTTTTCCCCCAAGATGTGATTTTTTTTTTTGGCTTAAGGGATTCCCAGGGTGGAGATGCCCTCCACTTATGCAGATCAGCATGATTTTCTGTAATTTACTGTGTGAGGTCATGAAAAGACTCCCTCATGGTCACATGGCTAAGTATATGTCAGAGGCAGACCTTAGACCCATTGTGGGGTAGCTAGGAGGCGCACTGGATAGAAGGATAAACCTGGAGTCCCATCTCAGATGCTAACTTTTGTGTGACTCTGGGCAAGTCATTTCATCTCGGTGGTTTCTCCATTTATAAAATGGGGATAATAATAGAAGTGGGAGGATAGAATGGGAAATTTGTAAAGTACTTTGCAAAACTTCCAACACTATATACAAGGCTGGCCTGTGTCCCTTTCAGAAGGGACCTTAAAAATCAACAAAATCCAACCACCTCATTTGGAGAAACTGAGTCCCCAAGAGAGGAATGATTGTTACAAGGTCATTCAGTTAGTGAATGACCATGACAGAATTTAAATCCAGGTCCTTGGATTCCCAGTTCGCTGGTCTTTTTTTCTCCTCTAGGCTGCCTTCCAGGTGAGGTTGTTTCATTTTATTCTAGATGGGTCCCTCTTAGATCGTACACATTCCTTCTCTTGCCCTTTATATTCTTTCACAATACTGAGTATTAATATTTACTAATCTCCTTTCTCTTGCTCCACCAATGCTGGCAGAGGGATGAAAGAGAGTTTTCAATGACATACAAAACCTGCCTTGGCTTACCCATAGCCTTGGCTGTTGAGACGCGCCTTGTTTGCAGTCCATGAAGAATACCATCCTATGTACTGGTCTGGATTGGAGCAGCTGATCTGGTCTGGAGTGACAACTCCAGACTCAAAGCCCAAAGGCTTATGGTATGGGCATTCTGGAGTGGGGAAAAGTCAAACAAAAACATTCATATATGTTAGTCAACAAACACAAGACGTAAAAAATGTCCAAACTCATAATCCCATTTCATCATTTTTTATTTGTACTCGTGGTTGATGATGGATAGAAGAGGGCCTTTTCAGGGAAAGAACAGAGATTATTTAAAGACAAAAGGATAATCAACACATGTTGGAGGGGGTGCAGAAAAATTGGGACATATCACACTGTTGGTAAAACCGTGAACTGCTCCAACCAGTTTGGAGAGATAAATGGAAGTATGTATAGAATGTTTTTATATAAATACATATTTGTGTCTAATGGTAGGGCGAGGGGAGGAAGAGGAGAAAAAAAGAAAAGAGAAAAAATGACAACAAATTGATTATTTGAAAGGAAGAGTGAGTTAAACATGACAGATTTCCAGTTTCTGACACAATCATCTTTTTTTTCCGTATTCTACTATTGTTACAGGAATACTTGTTTTATTTCTTAAGTTCAGAATCAAATAAATACAATTTTTAAAGAGATAAAAGGATTGCCATGGACAGTACTGAACTTATCACCTTTATAAAAAGGCAGGAGAATAAAATTATTGTTGTTTTTTACAATTAGGAACTTAAGAAATTGCTGCCCTCCATCTTAAGCCAACAGCGTGTTTTTTAAGCCTATAGTTTGAAAGGATGAAATATTCAGCAATCCAACACAGCAATGTACAACCCATTTGTATAGTGCTTTAAGATTTATAACGCACTTCTTCCACACCAACCCAGTGAGATAGACGGTGCAGGCATTAATATCCAGAGGCAGCTCTTGGCTCAGGGAGAGAGCACTGCACCTGGAGTTCGGAAGATCTGAGTTCCAGTGTGACCCACTAATTAGTCATATGACCCTGCCTCAGTTTCTTCATCTTTAAAATGTGGAGATTAACAGCACCTACCTTTTAGTGTTGTGAGGATAAAGTGAGATGTAAAGTGCTATAAAAAGTTTAACCATTGCTATTATCCACATTTTACAAACAAGGACATTTAAATGTCAGATGTTTTCATTTTTCCAATCAACAACCAGTCCAAGTGATACCTTGGCAGACCTGCCAGTACTCAGGTCAGACATGATAGCATATGTCCTGCCTGTACATAGTAAGTCTTTTTGAGAATACATTCCTGTTAGCAGAGAGCCATTTTAGAGTAGAAGGGAAGGGAACAGGGGCATGTCATTGTCAAGCATCAGATGGCCAAACAAGGTCCTTGACAAAGAGACCGAGGGCATCCATTATTTACAGGCTGCTACACTTTTGGTTGAATACTAAGAGAATGGCTTGGTTCTGTATGGGGATGATGACAGTTATACAAGGGCGTTTCTCTCCAATTTAATCTGTCAGTCAACAAGTATTTATGAAGGGCTTGCTATGTCATCAGCATTGTGCTGAACGATGAGGACACAAAGGAAAACAGAGTCCCTGCCCTCAAGAGCTTACATCCCACCCACAGAGACAACACATGAATAATTAGGAACACAGAGTGCTGGGTCACAGAGTCAGGGAGTGAAATCCAGCCCCAGACTGTTATTAGCTGTGTGGCCCTGGGCAAGTCACTCAACCCTGTTTGCCTTCCTCATCTGTAAAATGAGCTGGAGAAGGAAATGGCAAAGCACGCCAATATTTTGGTCAAGAAAGTCCCAGATGGGATCCCAAAGTCAGACAGGATGAAAATGACCGAACAACAATCTCAGAAAGGAGGACAGTAGCAGGTGGAGGTAGGGGTGAGGGGGGGGCATAAAGCAGTCAGTTGGATTTATTAAGTTCCTATTTTGTGCCAGGCACTAGCCCCCCCCCCCCCAAACAAAGATCGTCCCTACTCTCAAGGAGCCCATGGCCTAAAGAGGGAGAGAACATGCAATCCACTATGTACAGACAAAGGATAAATCGGAGCTAAGTCTCAGAGGGAAGACACTAAGATTAAGGAAAAAGCAGGAGAACCCGCAGAAAATAGGATATAAGCTGAGTGTTGACAGAAGCCAGGGAGGCGGGGCTGACAGGCACCGGGGAGAGCCAATGAAAAGGCATGGAGACTAGAGATGGGGTGCCATCTTCAGTAACCGGGCGAGCATGGCTAGTACTGCAGTCATAACTGCAGAAAGTTGAATTAAATCTTGACGGCAGAATAATTTATTCTCTCACTACCTTTGGAAGGAATCTCTTTTCAAGGTGCTCCCAGACAATGAGTCTGATTCGGGAAACAGAAGAGAATGCCTAATGGGAACCACTTAAGGCTGGTGTTGGGGGAGACAACCAGCCCTAAGATGGGTTTTCAGGTGACACTGGAAAGGCTCCACTCCCCACAACATATCTCAAATAGATCAACATCTGGTCTTCTACAATCAGAACATTTCTTTAGCTTAAGCCTCTGGACCTCCTAGAATGTCCATTGTGGCAGGAGTGTCCCATTCACCTGAACATACCTGTGTGTTGTTGCAGTTGTTAACAACTTAAAAGTAACAAGCAGCTGGTCATTCCTCAAGAACAAGCTCTGGGGGAGGGGTGGGGGGGGGGGGGAAGGGACGTGGGTAGGAGGCAGAAAACCGACCATGAGAGAGAGAATGCTCTCACAGGGGAAGCGCAATGGAAGGGCCGAGTGACGAGCTTCACTGTTGCACAATTTTGCCAGCCCTAGAGGCACGCCTAATTTTTTCAGTCACGGGCAACTACGCAGGTGAGGGGCATTAGGGAAAAGAAGATATTTCCCCTGTCTCTGATGTGCGATTTTCTTCCTGCTTTTTGTTTCTTCTCCCCACCCCCCTCTCCATGTTTTCTCTCCAATTAATACCTCTGATGACTGAAATGAGTTCAGGGATGGATCAGGAGGGAAGCCCTAACTTGCCCAGTCGGCAGCCATGAAGGCTTGTGCGGACTTGTCTAGTACTGGTGAATGTGTTGTAGGGGGACACTGGTCGCCGGTCATGGGAGGTCACAGGGGTCCTTCTCGGGATGTGCGTAAGCGCTAAGCTGCATCCAGGGTAAGGGGCAAATGGGGGCCTTAGGACGAATTGGCTGAAGTTGAACTAGAAAAACTGGTATCAGTAGAATTGGTGTGTGTGTGGGGGGGGTGTCTGCTAGGAGAGGGGTCCCCGTTCTAGTCCAGGTTCATCTTCCCACCACTGTATGGAGCACGAAAACCACATCTGGGCAAGATGGACAAATGAAAGCAACGACAAAGTGCTCCAATATTGCGAAGTAGTCAAGACTTATAAAAAATGCACACTCTCGGGGCTCCAAGCTTCCTGCTGAGCAGATTTTTAAAGAACAAGCGTGTGCATGAATGTGCATCTGCATCATACCCAGTTTTATGTGTGTGGGAGGAAGGAAGTCGGTTTGGATACTATTTTTGCTCCTGAAAAACAAAACAAAACAAACGTTAGATGTTTGTGAGGAGGGTAGTTCGAGAGGCTTTTCTCCTCTTCCCCACTGAGGTTTCCTGTCACCTCCAGCATCAAATATAAAATCAGTCCTCTGTCATTCAAAGCCCCTGCCTCATCTGACACCCCCACACACTCTGACCCAGGGACATGGGCCTCCCATTTCTGCTAGTCTATCCCCCAGTGCTGGAATGCGCTCCTTTCTCGTCTCCGCCTTCTGGATTCCTTAGCTTCCTTTAAGTCCCAGCTAAAATCCCGCTCCCTAAAAGAAGCCTTTCCCCATTCCTCTGAACCCCAGTACCTTCCCTCTTTGATTATCTTCGGCTTGGCCTATACATAGATCATGCATGGCTGTTTGCATTCTGTCTCCTTCATGAGGCTGTGAGCTTGGGGAGAGCAAGATTATTTGGTGGCTGAGTGTTTGGGGGCAGGGGGATATTGCCTTGTTGCCTAAGGGTTGATTTTATTGTTATAAGTGCAATTATGTCGTCATGTTTCTCTATTCATTTGTTCTGCGTAGAAATGCCTTATTTAACCTTCTGGCTCTGTAATTCATTTGTGATACAGCCTCTCTTCCCCAAGGCCATAGCAAAAGAAAATGTGCCAAGACTGTCACAAATACCTACTCACCCCGGAAGGAATCCAAGGCTCAAATAAGGATAGAACATTTGGGGAGCAGCTGTTTGCTGGTAAACGGCACGTGATAGCCTGTGTGCACACACACGCCTCTCCCTCAAACAGCTCTTGGCCTGGGCAGCCGTTTGGGGTGGGCTTATCGCAGCTCTGGAAAGGCCCGCCGTGGAGCACTCTGAGTGACATGAAGGTGAAGACTGGGTGGCTGCCGTGCCATGAGCAGGTCCCCTTCCGCCCAGGGGGCTCTGACACAGGGCGTTAGCAAGCAGATGTCGAAGGGTTTCTCAGCAGGAGAGCTGCTTGTGCAGTGAGCACTCACTTTAAGGAGACCCCCTCCCAGCCATCCGTGCTGACGGGGAGGCAGGTTCGCCTCTGCTTTCTTTGCTGCGTGTCCTTCTCTCTCAGCGCCCTCTTCCTTCCCGTGTTCTGCCAAGAGCTGGAGGTGGCACCTGGCCTGGAATCAGGTGCTCCTCTTCCTGAGTTCAAATCTGGCCTTAGACATTTACTAACTGTGTGACCCTGGGCAAGTCACTTAACCCTGTTTGCCTCAGTTTCCTCAACTGTAAAATGAGCTGCAGAAGGAAATGGCAAGCCAGTCTACTATCTCTGCCAAGAAAACCTCAAATGGGGTCACAAAGGGTCAGACATGAGTGAAATGACCGAAGAGCAACATCATCATATGATCCAACTTCTTCTTTTACAGATGCGGAAACCAAGACCCAAAGAAAGAAACTGGTATTGGCTCATAGGATAGGGCCTTAGAAACCATCAAGTCCAACCACCCTCCCCTCTTACTTTACAGATGAAGAAACTGGGGCCTAGAGAAGTTCAGTGACTCGCCCAGGGTCACACAGCTCACAAGTATCTGAGCAGAAATCTGATTCTAACTCTATGTTCAGCCCTTCACTACTCCATAGTGAATCCACAGGTTTAAGGCGACACAATCATGTGGCATTGGGGTCCTCTAGTTCTAGGGGAAAAATGAGTTGATAAATTAATTTATGTTAAGGTATTGGAAAGTGGTAATACTTCTGTGTTACCCTTTCTAGAAGTTTTCAAAGAGAGTATTAGAGGAAAGGCAATGTGTAAACCAAAGGAATTAATCCCTGATGGTAAAATCTGGGGTTTTTTGAAAATGTCTGGCAACAACATTCAATTTTTTAAAAATTGTAAATCAGAAGTACTTTTCAGACATCCCACATCAATCCTCAGTGTAAGTCCAGGGAGGAGGGATAGTTAAACTCCATATAGGACGTGCCTTTACCATGCAAACCGCCATAGGGCTGGGGCTGTACTGACTGGATGATTCACTTCTTAGCAATCCTATCAGAAGAAGCATTAAAGCGATGCACATTATGAGACATTAAATTCATATGTACTCTGAAGAAAGCCTTGATTTCAGCATGGCAGCAATTCAGCATAATTCACTTCTATTGGATTAAAGAACAAGTGAAAATGGTTATATATGCCCATAGCTACTCTCAAAGGATATCCTACTGCCATAAGCATAACAACAGAAATAAACTCTCACCTGGCATACAGCCCAAGCTGGTCGCCCCAGCTGACCATACTGAAGTGGAACTGCCTTGACAATCACATTTGCAGGCTTTATTATACCAAGGCTCTTCTCCGTCATCCTATCATAACAGAAAGGACGAGAAGAAGAAGAAGAATCACAGAATGTCAAAGAAAAAAAAATGCACCTCAGAGGTGATCCAGTCTTACCTACACCTGCAGGAGTTCTATCTATGGCAGCCCTGCCAAAGGGACCATCCGGCTCTGTCTCCTGAACCACCATGATTAACTTGATACATCCCAAAGTCGCCCAGCTTTGTATTGTGGTACAATCATAAATACTGCGGGCACTGGGGAAGCCTATATTCAATGCCAGACTCACTATTTCCCCTCTCTATGGCAGGCAGTGCAGGGCAGTGGGGACAAGTCTGAGTTCAGCTCCTTACTCCGTCACTAGCTGCCTCTGTGTCCTTGGGCAAACTAGTCAAACTCTCTGGGTCTCAGTTTCCTTGTATGACAAATGAGGCATTTCGAGAAGGTGACATCCAAATGAAGTTGGTAAGATCAATCATTCTTATATGTCATTTGGAAATGCAATTAATGTCATCTCACAGTTTATATTATTGTTGTATTTCTACACTGTATATTGTAAAACCTGAGTGATCATTGTGAGTCAGAAAAAAGCAATTTTTAATCTGAATTTTGTTGAAACTAAAAGATGAAGAAAAATTGTGTAAGACCAGTAGTGTTACTTTATCAAATCTGTTAACCCTGACTTGTAATGTGTATATCTGCTATTTAGAAAATGGGGTGTTCACACCTTTCCAAGTCTGTCTTTGTTTAAAAGGAAGTTTCAGCTAAGATTGTATAAACTTGTAAGATTGTTAACTAAGCTATTTTGGGCTACTAGTTTAATGCTAAAACCTAAAACTGTTCATTGATTACTGTATATGGAAAGGAGGAAACTAGATGAAAACTTGTCTGACTAGTTCTGCCCATTCAAAGCAGTCTCTCCTGCTTAGAATTCATATAAATCTTCCTTATGTTGTAACACTGTCAAATCCCCTAGCAACTATTTCTGTTAGGCAAAGTCATTCAGCCTGGGAAAGGAACTTGTTTTAGTCATGTAATTTTTAAATGAACCTAACTTGCTAAGAAGTTGCAAAGATTAAAAGGGATTTCTATCAATTGGCTTTTATGTTTCCGAAGAAAGGATGATAAATGGAATTCCTTATATTTATGAGACCTAATAAATCTTTATTGCTCATTGCAACTCCATGAGAATAGAAATAATTATAACTGGCTCTAAGCTGTAACTGGTGAGGCTTGTTGTTTAAGGTAAAAGGCACTTGGGACCATAACTAAATTTTATTTTGAGTTTGGGTAGAGTTGTCTGCATTAAATCAGTATCTGAGAGAAAATGCCAGTAGCTACTCAGAGGGAATGTGATCCTGTACTGTTAATTAACAGGTGGAAATCTACATATGGTAAAGTCCGAAGGGACAATCTTAGCCTCTGTCTGGGATGGGATCTCTCCTGGCTCAGTTTACCCATGAGTTCCTTTGGAAAGGAACGTTTCCCACCTATTCCTAAGTCTAGCTATGAGGTGGAACAGATACTGCATGGTTGGATATCTGTGACTTTACTTGAATTTAAACAGAGCCAAGGATGTTTTCTCCTGGCATAATTGGAATGTCCCTGCCTTTTTCCTTCTATAACAGGTTTCTATGATCAGAGCAAATAGTCAATGAAAGATGTGAGCTCTTTTGTGTCAGCTTATTGGAAAACCTAATATTATTTTTCATCTAGAATTAGAATATGTATAGTTATGCAAACTGCTTAAGATCATTTAAAAGTTTTCAATTAACTTCATAAAAGTTTAGTGATCATTTATAAATCTTGAAACTGTTTTGAAGAAGGAAAATGCTTTTAGAAGAAATTTTTTAAATCTCTAGTGTGATTGTAAGAGACCCACTAAAACCTCCATTTGTAAGACATGTTTATTGCAGAATTGATGTAACAAGTTGTAAAGCAGAAAAGAACTTGCTGTTTTGATCTGATTTTGTAGTTATTCTATTATCTAAGCAAGTGTTAACATTTGTAACTGAATGTACCCCACCTTCTATTGTACTTCGGGTAGCGGATGCTGTTATGTATAACTGTTAATAATTTACTTCTCAAGTCCCTCCAAGCTCTCTGAGACATTCAGGACGCAGTCCGAGCGGTGTGTACCAGACCACTCTGCTGTTAAGGTGGCCGAAAGAAAAGCCTGGATCCACCGCTCCGGTGACTTACAACTGAAGATTAAGAGACTGTCCTGACACTCCTGTTGCTGGCATTCCTGCCTTTGGTTGGTTCCAACACAAGTGATGGGACTGATTGCAAAGAATGAGACTCATGGGCAGCCCACCCTTTCCTTTGATCTCTGTGCCCTGCTCGACCCCAGGTTCATGTTGTTTCCTGTGTTTCATAAATTGCCTGTCCACCTATGTTAGAAAAAGAATCCAGGCCGTCAAGCTGTTTGCTCTCCACACTATGTCCCCGGACTCAGTTGAGTCTGAGTTTCAACTATGAACAAGAAAAAGGGGGGAGTGAAGTGCCCATCAGAAAATAATACACCAAAGCCCCCTCCTGCTGCAACCTGCTAGAAGGGGACCCCTACCAGGGTCCCTGGAAACCACCAGATAGGCCACAATAGTTAGGGAACTTTCCACCTGTGTTGCTAGAAACATACCCCAGATACAAGTCTGTTCTTGTTTTTGCTAGGTAATCAGGGCTTCATTAGAAATGCCTATTTCATTGTTAACAACATATTAGTCTATAAAAATGTACCTTGCAGAAGACTTGGGGCTGTCTTCCCTACTGGGAGGCAGTCACCAGCCAGTTAATAAACAATCCTATTAAATTGTAATTGGCTTTGCTGTCACATCATTGCTTGGCTGTCCACTTCACTAGCAAGCACTTACATAGCACAAAATGTGCTATGCTCACTTGATCCTCACTACAACTAGGAAAGGGAGTTGTTATTATTTGCCCCATTTTACAATGGGATTAATAATACTATGGAATATTGGGGCTAATAATAAATGGGGAAACTGAGGCAAAGAGTTGTTTAAGCGACTTCCCCAGGGTCACATGGCTTGTAAATACATGAAGCAGAATTTGAACTCAGGTCAGGATGAACTCCAATCCTATCCACTGGGTCTCATATCTTTCTCATATCATATATATGTATATTATTAGGATAAACCAAATGAAGGGCTAACATGTGAAGAAAAATATTCCATGAACTATATTGTTAAGAGAATCTATGAAAACACAACATTGAACTAAATGTCAATGCTATTAGCATACCTACCTCAGCAGATGATAATGCCAGCGTGACTGGACAAGAGAAATAATTGAGAATAGCAGAGAAAAATAGAAAAGGGAGATAGAGTAAATTAGTAATTATTACTTAAAATCACCCATTAAGCATACCAAAAGGAAAAAAAAAATTAAATTTCTTCCTGGGAGAAATGAAAGGAGTAAACATTAATTCAGAAAAAATAAAAAACCTTTTCTTGATAGCAAGAGAAAAAAGAAGGAACAGGAAATGTCTTAGAGAAAGGCATCTTTATTTCTAATATGTACAGAATATCAAACCACAGTCAAAATGTAAATAACCAGCAGGCAAAACTATTTAAATAACAAGGGCACAAAATGCATATTTTAAGCTTAAGCTTAAAACTGGTTGTGTTGTGGGTTGTTTTTTGTTTTTTTTTTTTGTTTGGTTTTTAGTAGTAGAGATGATATATAGTTTGATGTGGAAAGCCACTGTACAAAAATAGCTTGTCTGATACTTTAGCTACTGAATTCCCACTTTCCATTTTGGAAAGTGAATTTAATATATACTGAAAAGTGTCAGATTTTATTTTTTAGGAAATAAAGAACAGCTTTGTCATCACCTTTTAGAAACCCATTTATTATCTTAAAAATATCTACATGGTCCCTCCCACATTAAATTTTGACATAGATTAGCTAAATCCCTAACTGCTGACACTAGGAATAAGTGAGTGAGGCCATCTTTATGTCTTATTACATATATGTGTGTTGTCATACACAGACATATGAGAGAGAAAGAGGGGAGGGGGAGGAGAAAGTGAGTAGGAATTTGGCCCATTTGAGAATATTCCTTTCCCATCCCTTTCCCTAGTCCTTCACTCCAGTTCATTGTTCCTTCCCACCCCAGAATTCATTTAAGTGATATCAAGTTATACAGGAAATATAGCCAAGATGACCTATACCAGAATAATGAATTGTAAGGAAAAACAGAGATGTCTTTTCAATTGACCTGTAATCAGAGAACCAATGAAGTGTGAGTTTCTTGGAGCAGCCTGACATTAAAATCAAAGCAAAGAAAATTCAAATGGAGATCTGGAAACATAAAAACCATTTGTGACCCAAGATTCTGAGAGTGGGAAGGTGCTGCTGAAGAGAATGAGGACGGAATGAGGCAGTTTGCAGTAGGGGCTAAGAAAGCTAGCCTGGAAGTCAGCCAGACCCTTCTCTGAAGCGCGCTGGCTGGACACCCTGAACAAGTTACTTAACTGCTCAGGTCTTAAGGAAACTCTGAGGCTCTAATCTGCAGAATGGCAAGAGATCTGCATTGGGACAGAGATTCCTCAATGGGAACTCACTATAGAAAGTCTGTAACAGGGGCATCTGGAGAGCACATATAAATTAGATAAAACACAAAATATATACCAGACAATTTCAGGACTGCTAATAACTTGGACTGACAGGTTAGAAATTAGAGAAGGCCTCATGTAGTCATGGGACATGGAGAAATCACAAAAAAAGAAATTCAAATAGCTAGGAAACCAGAAAGTAAGGAAAGCTGTCCATCTACTATCTGTCTATCTATTTCTCACATCTGTATGTGTATATATCCATGTAAATATATAGCTATAGATGTGTTTATATGTAATATATATGCATACGTGTTTATACCACCCACTAGCAATATTTGAGAGATAGGTTGTCTTTGAGAGAAGACTGACATCTAAATTAGGCAAATATACGTATATATGTGTGTATGTGTGTGTGTGTATACCACCCACCAGCAATATTTATGAGAGAGAGATTATCTTTGAGAGAAGACTGACATTAAGGTACAAATGTATGTGTATATAAAAAGTCAAGGATGATAGCAGGCATGTCATCTTTGTGTTCAGGGAGGAAAAAAGAAGTTACAACAGATCCCTCATATGGATGGCGGTGATCTCTCTCAGAAACACTGCTAGTGGGCTTTGTGGAGGAAGGTTCATCGAAGGTATCTGGGAGGTAACTTCGCGGTATGACTATGGGTCATTCATTTAGTGTCAAGATGAGGAGTCTGGCCTCAGGTGGTTTCTGAGGTCCCGTTCAGCTCTAGAGCTGGGTACGAGTATTTGCACTCCTTGGGGTTTTTGGATGGAAAATGCTCTGTGCACTATAATGTATATATTTATAATAAGCTTCTCTTGTTGACATAGGTTTGTCAAAGCCCAGGAGAATGAGAGAAAAGTGGTGCTTAGCGAGTCCAAAGCCCACAGCGGGAAATGAGACTTCAGAAGGCGGCTAAGAATAGGGCTCTGTGGTCATGCAGTGACCCAGGGCAGTGAAGCTAGACAGGCAAAGAGCCTTAACTTCTGAACAGATGATGGATTAGAAGGTTTATGCAGGTCACCTGGATCTGAAAATCTCCTTGAGTCTATTACCAAACCCTGAGCTGTCCATTTGTCTCAACTTTGAGGTAAAATTAGCTAAGAAGAATCAGCTGAGCCCCAGCTGTCACCATAACCTAAAGCAGCAATTCTCTAAGTGTGGTCCCCGGGGCCCCTGAAGGCCCCCCCCCCCCCCCCCCCCCGCCCGACATTTTCAGTGAGTCCACAAGGTTAAAACTATTTTCCTAATAGGATGTTTTGGTTGCTAACATGGTAAATATCAATGGATATAACCCACGTAGACAAAAACTCTTCATGTGGGAGTCATCAATAATTTTTAAAAGGGTAAAGGGGTTCTGCAAAAAGTTTGAGACCTGAATGACCCTCTATGACTGACTGGCCATGTTAGCAAATGAGCTTGACAAGAAGGAAAAGGGACCTTTTATGAAGGATCTGTTTGGGTGCCCAGAATTCACAATTAAGACACTATTTTCAGCCTCTTGAAGCCAAAAGAATGCACTAATCCCACCCTTCCTACTCCAATTCCTTGCCCCCTGCAGCTTTCATTGCAAAATATCATCCTGTTTTTAAGCCTTTAAAAAACCATAGCAAGAAAAGGAGGAAGTTTCAAAATAAGGTCACGATCGGCATGGAATTTACTCATCTTCAAATGTTTCTTTCCCATTCATCTCGAAGCCTAAAAAACCAAACGAAATAAAAACAAAACGAAAATCCTGCATGTTTCCATTGTAATGTTTCCGTTTTCCAGGAAAAGAAACTAGACACATGATATCTGATTCTTAATCAGAAGGCAAACGGAAGACAAAAACTTAGTTACATAAGACATAAGCTATCACAGTTCACACAATTGTGTAATTGAGGTTAAGGTTAATAGTATCCAGAAGAAACTAGGGCTCAATTTCCTGCCAATTCATATTTCAGGTGGCATTTGAGCCTTGGACACTTGACTGGTGGCCAACTTCTGCAAGAACAGCTCAAGCATTTTGTGCTTTTTCTAGGTGGGTGTGGGGAGAGGAGAGTGCTGGGAAGAAAACTGATTTTGACTGGGCTTGACATCATCATCATCATCACCACCACCAATATGTACATATATTGCTTACTATGTGTCAGGCATCGTGCTAAGAATCTTGTAATTATCATCTCATTTGTACATACATGCACGCATGCATGCATGCGCGCGCACACATGTTTGTGCATGTAAACATGCATACATATATGTATCTCTATATGTGTGTGCACACATACACACACATTCTATGTCATCAGTCCCAGCTTGTTCTTCAGCTCCCATCCTGCCTTCTACCAGGACCCCAGAGCCTCCCAGTCCAGAGTCTTGCCATGGACCATGCAATCTACTTTCCTCTCACCCTTAACACTTCTTCCACATAAGAAAATAAACTAATCAATACTATCCCAGGTCCTGGAAAAGTAAAAGGTAAAACGAACTAAGAGGAATCAGCTGGGCCGCAGCTAGCCTATCACCTAAAAACAGTCTTCAGAAAGTGTGCCTGAGGGACCCTGCCCTAAGGAACTTACATTCTCAGACAAAGCAGAGTGCTGGTAAATGTTTCAAAAGCAGTTCTTGTTTTATTTGGCATGCAAAACACCCCTTTAAGTTGAATCAAGCTCTGATTTGTAGTATTTACTGATTTCCAAGGTTTAATAATGCTTGCACTGAACATTTAACAATCAGATCACCTAAGCCAATTCAAGCTGGCTCCAGTGCATCCCTGCCATACATGGGGGCATGTTATGTCCAGGGAAGGGAATTTTGGACTAGGCGGTCACACCTAATTGCCTCTAGCTGCATTTATAATCCCTGTGACACTGTTCTCCTATATGGATTGTATCCACTTGTTAGAACAGAAGTTTCTTGAGGGCAAGTAGGGATTGCCTCTTTCTTGTATCTGGTCTCTTTGCACAATGTCCAGCACATAATAATAACTAATATTAAATATTGTTCATATCAGTCAGATGGACAAGTTTCAATAACATCAACATTAATTTAGTTCATATTAATTTATTAAAAATAAAATAAAAATGAAATGCTTGCTGCTTTATTGATTAATCTTGATTATGGGAACTGCGTTACCTGAGTTTACTGAGAAAGCAAGTTGAAAAAGGTGGTTAAAGCAAAACTCTAATATCTTTGAGAGGTTTTGATCTGGTCTTGGCATGGAAGACAGACAAATACAAACAGCAGCCTGGATTGAAGACCAAACTGGACCTACTTGAAACTTATTATAAAGATGTTTTAAAGAGAACTCAATCCTTCCTAATCTTTGGGCTCACTTTACCATTAGAGGTCCATATTCACTTATTACTTATGCCAATACGACTTCTCTGACGAACAGCTGGAGAGAGAGACAGCAACGGATGGGCTAACACTTCCAGCAATTGATTTCAGATGTCTCTTGAATCAGGGTGGGCTACTTCAGGGGCTGCTGCAGAAATCATCAGTTCTAGTCTCTCCAGTCCTCAAATGCTGCCTCCCCCCCCCTTTTAACCCAGAAATGTTGGTGCTACTAAAGCCAGATTCTCGTGTCAAACAGGCTAGTTATCTTTCCATTCTGTAAAACAAAAGGCGTCTTCCAACCCTTACAAAGGGGATTTTATTCAAAGAAATAAGAGCTCAACTCTCTCTACAACATATTTGTTCTTTTTTTCCAGTAGTGTGATTTCAAACCTGTGGAAACAAATGCCAAATCATAAACTCATCTCACAACTGGCATGATAAATATTTATAATGTATAAAAGGCATTCAGTGAAAAGAGAAAAGGGAGTCTGACATAAACCAAAGCAGAAGCAGATGAAATTGAACAGGTATGCCTGGCAAAAATCAGGAGAGTCTCGGGAGAGGTATCCCTCCAATTTTCCATAAATCCCACTGTCCTGATTACAGCTCTACCTGGAACATCCAAATTCTTTCCATTTGGCTGAGATCCCCAACTCCCTCAAAATGTCTCCCTGTCATAGTGCATATTGTTATATTAAAAGATGGATTTACTGTGTTGTATTGTGTTGGAAAAAAAAAGATCCTTTTCTCCCCTTTCTTCTTGGTTACCAAAATTTCATTCCTATAGTCCTGGTCCCTAGGGATTACCAAGAAGGGCTTATGACGTTAAAGTTTGTGGGTTTTTTCTGTATCTTGAAGATCTGAGTTTCCACATTTGTAAAATCAGAGAGTTCATGAGACCGCTTCTGAGGTCTACAGGTTCCAGATGTAGGTCTATGGTTAAGATTAAGATGTGAGTTTTGGATGTAATATTAGACATGGATTTAAAAGAAATATTTTGTGGTTTTATGACCCTATCTCTACTTACTTCCATCTCTGAAGTCTTCAGACATAGGAATTTTGGTTGTACTATGGTTCTATGTATACATTATTTATTTAAATAGGGTAATTCTTATAAACATTTTGAGATCATGATAACTTTTGGCCCATATAGATTTTTTTCTCTGCTTTCTATTAATGCCATTCAAATTCTATTATTTCCTATGTAATGTTTTCCAAAATTTCAAATGAAAATGTTATATGAATCATTAGGCAACACATAATATGTATAATATTGGATATTAGGCGTTTTGTTTTGTTCAGGTAATGCCAAACATTCTCTCCTCCCCAAGCTAAATAACATTCCCATAAGAATTCCCACAACTAGAAATGAACATACTACTTTTGCTGGAAAACAAAATGAAAGAAACTATATTTGTGAAATGAGATGGCAATGATTTCACTGATAAATCCTACAAATCGCCTGTCCAGTAATTAAATCAAGTGCCATAGGAATATTTCAGGATTTGTGATTCTTCCATCTCTTTAGGTAGTATGGAATTTGCTACTGTATTATTACTCCCAGAATTTGAAAAATTAATGTGACACATACTTACATTGAAGCCTAGGAAAGCTGGTGAGGTATTCAGTGCCTTAGGAATAGGCGTGGGCCACAAACCCACACAGTTTTGTTCAGTGGTTTCGGTCATGTCAGACTGTGACCCCATTTGAAGTTTTCTTGGTAAAGTGGTTTGACATTTCCTTTTCCAACTCATTTTACAGATGAGGAAACTGAGGCAAAGAGAGTTAAGAGACACAGCAGTTTCGGGGGGGGGGAGGAGAAATGGAATGAGTGGCAACAGAGGGAGGTGGAGAGAGCCCTGCACTTCGCCTTGGGGGTGGAATTAGATGCATGAAACTGGTGTTCAGATCATGGTGCAAATACTAAGTGACCACTAGCAAGACACTTAATTTCTCAGGGCCTCAGATTCCTCATCTGTAATACAAGGATAAATACAACTTTTAGTTTGGAAAGACCTTTGGGATTTGGTGACAGAAGATCTGGAGTCTGAATCAGGGCTTTAACCAGCAGTAACTACACTTGGGGCAAATTCAATTGGGAGAAGAAAGATCACAGTGGTGATGAAGAAGACAGTTCTACAATGGGTGTTGTCACACAAGCAGGGACAAGCTCATCCCTCAGTACGTGTGTGTGAATCTACTTAGGAAGAATGTAGGGCCTGAGAAATGGATGTCACAGTGAGAAGGCCGGAGGGGCAGGCTAGGGCCAATTGTGCTGACCACAGGCCTGGAGGAGGCTAAAGGACGTTAGTCACAGGAAGCAGGGAGCCCGCCCCCAGGGATGTTGGGGCCTTGGGACAAATGCCTGCTCTGCCGAGTCTAGCTGTAGTTCTGGTTTGACTTCTAGTTACGATACTTACTCTTCAGTGTCATTGGAATAAATGTGGACTACAAATCCATGCTATGCTATTTACTGATTATTTCTTTATGAAATTCAGAATATTTGAGGGGGCGAAAAGCAGAGCTAGTTATTTAAACTTTGATTAAATGCCCCACTATGACTGCTTTCCAAGAAAAACTGAGATCATTGAGGCGCACTTTCTCCAAGTTTTTCTGACTTCACCCCTTTGGGTCTCAGTTTCCTTGTCTGTAAAATGAAGTGTTGTGGATTAGGTCATATCAAGGGTCCCTCTTAGTTTTAAGTGTGATGAGTTCACCTCCTCGGGCTGTTGTAGGGAAAATGCTATGTAGTTGTGAGTTACGGTTACTGCTGAGCTTTAGCTCCAGTCACTCTCCATGCTGCACCAAACACTCATCCTTGGTTTCTTTTTGTTTCTCCCTCCCCAATTTTTTCACCCCAGAAAATCTGCAGACAACCAAGGATTAGAAGCTGTGGGCCTTGGATTTATGGGAGAAGGAAGAAGAAGGGACAAGTTAGGGCTCCCAGACAGTGCTGTGGTATAGAAGCCAGCTCCTGTTCTGCTGTTGACTGGCTAGTTTGCCTTTCCACACAATATCACAGGGTTTAATCACAGGAATCACTAGAGCTGAGGAAAAGAAGCTAAAATTCCAGCACAATCTTTTCAGTAAGAAAGAAGCAGCGAAAGCTTGTCAGCACAAGAAAAGCATGATGCCCTCAATCAAGAATCAGGGATTTAAAGCTGAGATAGCAGGTACTTGGCTAGGCACACAGAGGAGACAGACAGAGTGGAAACTCTGCTGACCTTTCTTCCTAGGCAGATGCTGTCCATTCTCTCTCCATGTTACATATTTTGTAAAGATATATATGGTACCTACCACTTAGCACAGGCCTGACGTGTGATAGATGGTTTAACAAAAGCTAGGTGACTGACCTACCCAAAAAGTGTAACTCAGGGAGAATACTGAAAGGGGACCTAGTAAGAAAATTCATCATAGCCACATATCTGAAAATGCAACCTGCATGTCTATGAGGCAGCTAAGAAATGCAATGGAAAGAACACTGAGTTAGGGAGACCTGATTTCAGCTCCAGCCTTACACACTCATTAGCTGTGGGTCTCTGGGAAAGTCACTTGACTTCTGCCTGCCTCAGTTTCCTCAACTGTAAAATAAGGGTAATAAGAACAACTACCTCCCTGGGTCATTGTGAGTTCCAAATGAGATGAAATTTGTAATGCGCTCAGCATAATGTCTGGCACGTAGCAAGTCCTTAATAAACTGACTTCTTCCCTCTTTCCACCTCTGCCTTCTTTCTTTCTTCCTTTCTTTTTACCCCCCTTTTTTCCCCTTCCTTCCTTCCTTCCTTCCTTCCTTCCTTCCTTCCTTCCTTCCTTCTCTCCTTCCTTTCCTTCCTTTCCTCCTTCCTTCCTTTCCTCCTTCCCTCCTTCTTTCCTTCCTTCCTCCTCTGTGGAATAGAAAGAGTACAAGATTGGAAGTCAGAGAATCTGGCTCAGAGTTCTGTTCCTGACTGCCTATGTGACCTTGGGCAAATCACTTCCTATCTCAAAAAATGCCATTAAATAATACTAATAGTTCACATTTCCCTGATCCAAACACAAATCTTTTTTTTGTAGTTACTGCTGGTTAAAGCTCTGATTCAGACCCCAGATCTTCTGTTACCAAATCCCAATGGTCTTTCCAAACTAAAACTGTTCATTCACACAAAATGAGCCGTTAATACCTATGGTCCTGAGTAAAGGACGGCTACTCACTACACTTCACAACAGACAAAAACAAGTCTGGTGACAGACTCACAGAGGGGGAAAGCAGGGCCAGCTGGTTCATTGAAGGCCGTGTTAATCACAACTTGGAAGGAGCAGTTGGAGCTGTCCAATGGTGGCTCACCATTAGAAATTGTATTTTCTACTTTAAAGTACAATGTATCAATCCTGTTTCTAACTGAACTAAAACCTTCTTGAGAGCACTTGTGCCTTAGTCTTGTTTTGGATCCCCCATTGAGTCTAGTTTAGGGCTGAGCCCATAAATGTTTCTTTAAGCTCAATCAATTAACTGGATTTCCTCCTGGAAGCACTGTATGGGATAACCATTTATTTGTGGTTAAAGGGAAACCTGAACTTTTCTGATTTTAATAAAACCAACAACTTTGCTCTTACTGTGTGCCCAAGCACCAAGTTCTAGACATTTTAAAAATTAATTTTATACTGTTGTAGGCTATCAGTGTGTCGTGGAGAGAGGGGGAAGGGAATGAGCATTTATTAAGCACCACTTCGCTAAGTGTTTTACAAATATTATCTCATTTGAAAGATAAGGAGATAAAGAGGGGCCAAGAAGAGCCATGAACTGTAAGTTTCATTGAAAGCTGTCCCATTTAGGTCGTGACCCAAGGTGACCTGTTAGAAAAAGTCCAGCTGGGAATGCTACCTGCCATGGTTGGTGAACCGTCTTAGGAAGGATGCTGCGAGTCTCAACCGAGGTCATTCGTTTCAACTTAATTCACAGAACTGATCTGCTAGAATATTCTTGGTGAACGATGAGGAGATGGATAACTTTTTTTAAAGGAGCACATTTTAAATAACTGAGAGTTACTGGGACAGGTGAGAAACTGTCATGGTGAACTCCTGAGTGGAAAAGTTGACTCTGGACAGTGACCTTGGCAAAGAATGCCTCCTGCCTTCTGGAAGGGAGGTGGGGGCGAGGCACAGAATGAGGAATACCTTTTTCAGAACGAGGCCCAATGTGTTGATTTATTTTGCTTGCCTATGTGTGTTCATTTCAAGGAGGGTTCTATTGGCCAGGGAGTGGGAGAGGGCTAGTCATTGGGGATATGTCAGAGATGTTAAAGAAAGGGGAAAATAAAGAAAAAAAATCATCAAGTATTAGAGTTAAAAGTTAAAGGTTAAAAAGTTAAAACAAAGTTAAAAGACAAAAAATAGTGAGTTTTCAAGAAAATAGAATTTTCAGGAAGCCACTTTCCAATGCCAACATATTTTGTGACAAAAGGAAAGTGTAATCCCACTAGAACACATTGGTACGGCAGGACTGGAAAGATTTAATCTAAGAACTCTGACTGTCCTGCTACAGTTTAGTCATCTTTGTCATGTAAAATCAACAAGATGGTGCTGGAGCCAGATGGTCCCATGCACGTCATGTCCTATAAAAAACATAAGCACAAAAGAGGCGATCACTAGAACCCCGAATCCAAGCAACCTCTAGTGTGTGCAGTGAGCCGATGAAGGCCAGCGCTCACTGAGATACTGCTCCTTCCAACAGTTTCAAAGAATATGACTGAAGTTAGGAGTAAAAAATATATGGTAGTTATTGAAAATTTGTGTTTATCCTTTAATCGTGAGCCTCTTGATAGCGCCATACAGACACACATGTACACAAGTATCTTGGCTCTTTGGTCTCCTTTGAAAAATCTCTGACTCTGACAATGGAGACAATGTGTGGGAAGCACTTTATAAACCTGACATCAGCATATGTGCAGCATACATACAATAAGCTACTGTTGTCGAAGGTGACAGCACTTTGAATAAACCTATAATCAGACTTCAAAAAAATCAAAGTTGAATTCTTGTTGTTTGTTTGTTTTTTTTTAAGCAATCGGGGTTAAGTAACTTGCTCAAGGTTACACAGCCAATTATTTCTGGGTGTGGTGCTGAGTATCTGAGCCCGGATTTGATCCCCAGGTCATCCCAACACTGGAGCCTGTGCTCTTACTCGCTGTGCTACCTGGCCGCCCCAAATTCTTGTTCTTTAGAGCTATTTGTGAATATTTAATGTAACCATGAGAATCTTTCTTTTCTTCGCTTTTCCTAAATCTCATTGGTTCTAGAATAGGTTACACACACACACACACATCAGAAGGCACATCACCTTGAGAGTTGGCAGATTATTAAGGAAGGTGTCCCTGACAGAAGAAATATCCACTCACAACTAAAACAGCGTCCAAATAAAGAGTGCCTACCATACCTTCATAGCCGAAAAGAAGAAAGAATAAGATGGTTTCTATCTTGAACTGCATTTTTCCTGTGTGTTCTTAGAGCAGCTCCTCACTTAGTGATGGGGAGATTAACTTGGGTACTTGCCTTCATAAGCATCTTATTTCAGAGAGTACTTATGGCTTTTACCAGGCACCAGTCAAGCCATTACACAGAGTTACTGTCCTTAACAGCAGTAAGTCTTAGCAGAGTTAACTGAGGTGAGATTAGTGGAGATTAGTCTTTTTGCTTTTAAGTGTAAAGAAAGTGATATAAATGATAAGACCTAGTTGAGAGTGACTACAGTGAACCCCATCCAATTTCAAGTCAATAAATATTTATTAAATGTCCTCTATGTGCCAGGCACTACGGTCAGTGCTGGGGATGCAAACACAAAATAAATGCCTAGAATGTTTTTGAGAAGGGAGGTACTTTCTCGTTTCAACAAATAAAAGGCTCCTGATTAGATTTAGAAGGGAAAAAAGATATAGGGATTTCTTGAAATATGAGTTTTCCAAGACTTTTTCCTTTCAAAGTATATATCTTAGGTCCCTGCCCTCAATAAGCTTATATTCTATTGGGAAGAAATAACACACACTGTGTTAGTGTGTGCGTGTAGGTATACATATACATATATACGATAAACAAATACAGAATGTATAAAACCTAATTTCCAGGTGGAGGGCACATATCTAATATGAAGGACAGTTCGCTCATAACTGAATAGGGTTCCACAGGGCACAATGAAAGGGTAGGATGAAGTGGGATTGGAACAATGGAGGGAGAGAGCCATTATGGATGGTTATGAGGGAGGAGGAAGGGAATATTGGCCTAGGCAACCTACAATTTAGATACTGAGTGAGGCCATTGGGTCTTATATCCTGCCCTTCACAGTAGCAAAGATAATGTTTATGTGGTTGTCAATTCCTGAGAAGGAGGCTGAAGACAGAGGAGGGGAAGAGGTACCTGCTTGCAGCGAGCCATATATGCAAAACCTGATCTTGCCTAATGGTCGATGAAAGTGTTCCCGGCATTCCTGGGCCCAGACTGGCACCCCCGCCTCCCCAGAGGATTCACATGAATACATGTTGTTGTTGGTCAGCCATGTCTGACTCCTTGTGACCCCATCTGGACCTTTCTTGGCACAGATGCTGGAGTGGTTTGCCATTTTCTTCTCCAGCTGCCTTTACATCTGAGGGACTGAGGCAAACAGGGTTAAGACCCTATGCCCAGGGTCATACAAACATACACAGGTAAGTGTCTGAGGCCAGATTCGAACTCAGGAAGATGAGTCTTCCCAACTCCTGGCCCAGCACTCTACCCACCATGCCACCTAGCTGCCCACTGAATACACGTGACTATGTCCACGTGAATACACATGAGGTGGTATTGCCCTTGGGAACCTTTTCTTCGGTTCACGAATCCTTCTTTTCAAGCTTTAAAGTGACAGCTAGATTCCACAGGCTTTGTGGATGTTGCTTTTCATACTTGCAGCAGAATTAATATCATGATGAAGCTCAATCATGGTGAATGGACAAGGAAGCATTTGACGTGATTACAGTGTGCAATGCACTGTGCCAAAGTGATCAACAGTGAGAAACAATGAACAAACACATATCAAGTGCCTCCCAGTGCCAGGCACTGCTCTGGGTGCTGGAAAAGCAAAGGTGAAAACGAGCCGGTCCCTTCCCGTAAGGGGCTTGTGGTCTGCTGGGGGAGGCACAGATGAATGTGTCCATGAGCAGATTACATAGTCCATGCTGTTTGTTTGCAAATACCGGCAGTTTTCTGTAGTGTCCTTTGTACAAAAGTCACTTGAACAATGGCTTTTGGGCCTTAGATGTCACTCTGAAAATCAAACCTTAGGGATAAACCTGGTGTCCTACATTCTACAAAGGCCCTCGGGATTCTTGTCAACCTGGAGAGATAATCTACTCTGGAGTGAACCCTGGGGAAGACTAGACCCAAACCAGCAAGTGCCAATTGCCAGCACATAGTAAGTATTTCGAAAATGCTTGTTGACTGACTGATCGAGAGAAGGCATCTAGATGCACTGCAGGACACTCACTGAAGGACCATTCCTTCCTCCTGGCAAAGCATGAAAGAGGGATTCTCTCACCTCTCTCTGGATTTTCCCTGATTCCGGGGGAACTCTGAATCTTAACATAGTCCAGAGAGTGCCTTGCTCCCTCACTTGAATGAGAAAAGGTTGTATGAACTCTGGCTTCTTCACTTTATGAGGCCCTCGAGGGGCTGGGGTCATGGGAAGAAGACACCAATTGTCTACTACCTTCTTCCAAACTTTAGGCAGCACTGAGGACATGGAACTTCTCTCAAACTCCTACTTGTCCAGGCCAAATAATTAACAGGGATTTTGTGCTCGGGGATTAGTTAATCACTATATTGGACTAATAAAGCGCTGTTAGTGTGGAAACAGTTCACTACCTTGGATGGGAGCTTATATTTAAGTTGGTGGGAAGCCGCTGGACGGATCTGAGGACCCAGAACATTCTTGTCGCAGGATATGGGATGTAACTTTTCTCTTAAAGTGAAGGAGTTGGAAAGGGTGATAGCCTTTAGGAATTGAGTAACGTTAAGGAATATGTATAGGTTTCTTATCTGTAAAATGAGTGTCAGACCCTTCTCATTCTAATGTTCTAGGATTTTATTGTCCCTCCCTCCTTAGTTTCTACGTAAAACAGCAAATTCAGTTGAAATATTAAGCAGTAAAAGTTGATTGTCATGTGTTACAAACACCAAGTAATAAAAAAGAAAATTAGATCCGCAGAAGAGCTGTCTCTATGGGATTAAAAATAATTATTATTTCTGAACCTTTCATAAACGTGGATTTACCCCCTAAATATCCATGAAAGGGAGTCTAACAAACCCCAAGGCTATAATAACCAACTGATGGCGGTGGCAATAGGTGATACAGGAACTCTGATCCTTACCAAAGACCAGAATGCCTTCCATTCAGTCTGGAAAGAATTCAGTAGGCCCAAGCAGACTTGGAGTCAGAATTGTAAAAGTTTATTGTTACCCTTTACAGAGGGCAAGGGTCCTTAGGGGACCTGCAAGTTTATTGTTACGCTGTACAACAAGCAAGGGTTCTTAGAGAACCTGTAAACTTAAAGAAGACATAGGCATAGTTTTTAAGGAGTTGAGGCAATTAATCAGATGACAATTATGCTAACTAGGTGAGTAAGGGGGATTAGGGAGGGGTTAAGGAGTGGTCAGTGCTTAAAGGAACATGCACTTTTTATGTCAACTGCAAAGGCATATTGCCCATGATTCACTGGGAAATAGCCCAAAGGGGGGGCTACCTGGAGGTGTGGTTTTAGGCCTGAAACATCACTAAGTCAGTTAACGGTCAAGGGCTGACTGAGAAGTGCCCAGTCTGCCACCCATCAGTGTCATGTTTGACAAGATGGATGTTGGGAACCAAGGCTAACAGAGCCTCAGTACGTGGATAATTGGCTAAGGAGTTAACCTACAGATAGTGCATTAAAGGATTCATAGGTGCAGCTGGCTACTTACTAAGGCGAGATAACATCTGCCTAAGCTAAAATGTTTATAGATGGTTTAGTTCATAGGTGTAGCTTGTTTTTGTTCCAAGCAGAGATAACCAGTTCATGAGTTGTTGCTGGGCAGAGTGCTGCCAGGGGGAAGGGGCAGAGTTAGTGCTCTGAGGCTGGGGAGGGGGAAATGTGATTTGACAGACTGGTTTTACAAATTGATTTTCCAGACATAGATCCCAAGCACCCCATCACAACTATTTGCAATAAGACATTACTAACTTATTTTCCATGTAACATGGTTTTGGTGATTAATGAAAAATGAGATACTTGATCAGTAGACTTCAGTACAAAGTCCCCAAGAGGGCATGATCCCTTCCTTGCCCACCCCCTCTCTTCTCTCATTAGAGTATAAGTGCTTTTTGGACTGGGACTTTTTTTTTTGGCTTGTATTTATTTGTAAGTCTGGCATTTAGCACAATTCCTGACTCATAGTTAAATGTAAATACTTGTCGCTCACCTGAACTGCCTCTTTTGGCGATTCAACTCCCATTAATGATTTGGGGGTTGGGGGGTGGGGTAGGTGCAGAGGAGTGGTCACAGAATCACATAATGTTGGAGTCAGAAAGGACAGGACCTCAGAGTTCATCTCCTCCTATTTCTACCTGAGCAGAAATCTCAGATGATAAAGAAGGCTGGAACTTGGATTTGACTCTCTTCTCTGCTGCCTGTGTAACCTTGGGTAGATCACATCACCCCTCTGGGGTCGAGTTTTTTCATCTGTGAAATGAGACATACTAATAAAGGATCTTTAAGGTTCCTCTTAGCTCTAGACCCCATAAGATTTGACAAATGGGGAGCTCCCTACCTGCTGAGCCAATCCATTGTATTTTTATCAGCTACAATTGTTGAAAAGTTTTTCTTGTGTTGGGTGAAAATCTAAGCTAGTTAATTCTGAACTCTGGGGCCCTGAAGAACAAATCTAGACTATCACATAAGAGCCTTTCAAATAGTTCAATACAATTCTCAGATCTATCAATCAATACATAGGCATTTGTTAAATATCCACTCTGGGCTGGGCACTGTGCTAAGCAAACGAGGTAAAAAACAGTCCCTGATCTTCAGGAGCTCAAAATCTAGTGGGAAAAGACAACCCAAGCCAGATTCCCCCTTTCCCTTTTCCAGGCAAAACATGCTTAGCTCCAACAACCAATCCTCAGTTAAACTAACATTAACTTATTAATCATCATTCTTTGGGTCTGTTCATTCAAAGGAAGGAAGGAAGGAAGGAAGGAAGGATTTATTGAGAGCTTACTCTGAACTAGGCACTGTGATAAGTGCTGTACAGTGATCTCATTAGATCCTCACAACCCTGAGAGATAGAAGCTCTGTTTGGCACGTACGTATGTGTGTACATACCATGCACCATCTCTAGGTGCACACACATACGTGTGTATATGTGCATATATTCATGCTAGAATTTTGTAGGTCTCATTGTTCCATACTTCGAAGAGCCCGATTTCATCTTTTTTCTTCTTCCCCTCCTCCTTCCCTTCTTCCTTCTCCGCCATATTTCCTTGTTTCTAGTCCTGCAGCATTCCTCTAATGCTCACTCTTTTCAAAGATAACCAACAGTGAATTCGCTCTTTCAGATCTGGGGGGGGTGTTTCATGTGTATGTGCACACAGCCTTAAAAATTCTCCCCCTTCCCTGACACCAGCCTCCAGGGGATGTCCCCATATGCACAACTTCAAGGGAAAACAAAAGACGTCTGAGCAGGAGACCTGGGTTCAAATACGGCCCTGTGGCTGTGAACCAAGAACTCACCCTCCTGGGGTCTTGACTCTGAAAGACAAAGGAGTTGGGCTAAGTATTCTTTACAATCCTTTCCAGCTGTATGATCCTATAATTCTATGCCAGCATTCATGAACTTCATTAACGGCTTTTTTCCCCTTTAACTATTTATTATCAAAAACAAAATTACTTTTCCTGGCACAGGGCAGCAGCACAAGCATCACTAGTAGTTCATTTTTCTAATCAGAAAATCTAATCCAGAATTGCATAGTATCTGACACATAGTAGGCGACTAGTAAATGCTTGTTGACTTATACTTGTGTATGAGGCAAATCTAGCCTATCAGAAAGGCTTTTCCAATCCCTCTTAATTCCACTGCCCACCCTCTGTTAATTATCTCCAACTTATCCTAAGTATAGCTTGATTGTACAAAATCTCTGCATGTCATTTCTCTCCCCAATTAGACTGTGAAGTCCTCTAGAGCAAGGACTGCCTTTCTCTGTATTCCCAGCATTGGCACAGTGCCTGGCATGCAGCAGGCACTTAATGTTTACTGTCTGATTGAGTAAATTCCTTATTGACTAAAAACGAGGCTTTTGAATTAGATAATTTCTGAAGTCTCTCCTGTATACAAATCTGTGACTAATCTAAGTGTTTACCTTTACACATAAGGGGCTAGTTTGACAGATGTTAAACTTGCTTCCTCTGATCAGAGCTGAGGAATCCTGGATTTGGAGTCCGAAGATTTAGGTTCCCCTGGTTAATGACTTGATTGTTCAGACTCCAGAAGATCTGGGATAAACCTCCTGCCGGGTTGGTGGCCCAGGATGAAGAGCGAGACACTTTTCGACAGGAACTATTTGGGAATCTGCATTTACATAATTATTATATTCTATTGATCACAAGGGTTTTATTTTCTTTTTTCACGGAGAGAGTAGTTAGAAGAGGGGTTTCTACCCAAATTCCCCCAAAGAGATCAGGAGGAACCTCAGTAAGAATCAAGGACTCCCAAGTTCTGTGTTGAGCTCCATTATACGGTGAAAGAGAAAAGCTGCCTGTACTAAAGACATTGCCCATTGCACGTGGAGCCCTTTTCTTCTTTTCTACGATGCCTATGGAAAAGTTCGTTTTCTTTGCTGCTTATTCTTCAGGAATAAACTAAAACAAAAGTGAAACAAAGTTCTTGGGATTGAGTGTGCCCTCTGTGCCCTTGGACAAGTCACTCGACCTCTCTGGGCCTCCGCTTCCGTACGGTAAGACGAGGGGCTTGGCCCAGAAAGCCCCCACGTTTCTTCCCGCTCCACATCTGCAGTCCCACAAGGGAAAGACAGCCGGCCTCTGTGGCCTGGTGATCGGCGGTTACAATGTATCCCAGGGGCTCACCGCCATCCTTGGGTGTGAATTTCCTTGATCGCGGCGCCGCCGCGGACTGCGCTTCAGCCTGAAGGGGAGGGGCGGGGCCTGCGGGGGAGGGGCGGGGCCTGCAGGGGAGGGGCGGGGCCTTTCAGTGTGCTTTCTAGTAGGAACACGACCAGGCTCTTTTTCAGAGTCAGAGGTCTCGCGGTCTGGACGGCCCACAGAGGGGTGGGCGGGTGCTATCATCCCACAGGTGGGGTCTAAGGCACAGGGGGCGCTGGGGGTTGTTTCCCCTTATTTTGGGGTCTTTCCCTTGTCTAGCCCTCCAGCAGGGCATCTCAGGGGGCGGTGGGAGATGGATGACCCGTTCCGGGGGCCGGAGCCGTCCCCGGGGGGCCCGGACCCCTTCACTGGCGGGGGGAGGGGGGCTGGAGCCCTCCCCGGGGGCCCAGCCTCCCAGCCCCGATCCGCCCCAGGGTGCGCAGGCGCCTCCCCGGTAATGACCTTGAGAGGGAAGGGAAGGTGCTTGGGGAGTCTGTGACAGGGAGCTCCGGTTCTAGGTTACCCAATAAAATGGATTGCAGGGGGCAAAAATGGAGGAGTAAGGGGGACGAAAAAGGTCCGGAGCTGGTTCCACTGGGGCTCGAACCCAGGACCTTCTGCGTGTAAAGCAGACGTGATAACCACTACACTATGGAACCATCACGCTGCCGAGAGTCCTTGGGTCCCGCATTTATAGAGACGTCACAAACCACGCCTCCGCCATCTCCGAGCCCACGTCACCGGCCCGCTCCAGACATCCAGGGTTCTCCTCTCGCCCCTGTTCCGGGCCAGCGTGGGGGAGGGGGCGGCTCCCGGCGCGCAGGCGCAGAGGGAGGCCCGGGGCCGCAGGGGCCGGGCTTCCCTTGGCCACGATACAGAAAAGGGCTTTTCAAACAGCATTATTATTACTATTTAACATCACACAAGCCTTGTAGGGATGTTTTATGATCCCCGTCCCTGGAGCCCATTGGAACAAAGGCCTGCTCGGGGTGGGAGGGGCCTCAGGAAGCCAGGAGGGCCAGGAAAGCATCCAGCCGCGTCCACGCGCCCTCGGCCAATCCCGACGCCTTCAGGTTAATCGCCCCCGGCTCGTTTTTAATC
>NW_027186324.1:11965264-11982749 GCF_028583685.1 Petaurus breviceps papuanus
TCTCTCTCTCTCTCTCTCTCTCTCTCTCTCTTTCTCTCTCTCTCTCTTTCTCTCTCTCGGCAGGCTGGGACAGCAAGGCAGCACAGAGAGAAGCATTCAGGGAGGAGGCCTGATCAACATGATGGCAAGTTGTTCCACCAACCACAAGGGCCATTGCCAGGCCTACCAACGAAGGGCTGGGACTGGATGGAGCAGAGTAAGAATCAAATGTAGGGCCCCTGGCAGGGGCAGCAACTACTCCTGGGCTTACCAATCCACAGTGCAGAAATTTAAAAAGCCCTATCTGGACCTCCAGGGACCAGGATGGCAGAGTGAATCCTGGCTGCTCTAATCCCCCCCTCTGACCCTGAAAACATAGTAATTATTGCCCCAGGGCAAAACCTTAAACAGTAAAGGCTTGGGAACCCTAGAGGAAGGGTGTGGCTAGGGCCCTGCCTCAAAATGGGTAGAAAGAGACTACAAAGACAAAGACTCTGGGAGGAACAAGACAGAGGAACCAAACTCAGAGGGAGACAGTGTTGACTCCACACCCACAGCTGAAGCCTCAATAGGGAATTGGTCTCAAGTACAGAAAGCATTCCTAGATGAGCTCAAAAGGAACTTTGAAAACCAAATGAGAGAGATAGAAGACAAAATGAATCATTCTTTTAAAATCAAAATTGCAAAATTAGAAAAACATTACAATGAAGAAAACAGCTCCTTAAAAAGAAAAATGTGTGATATGGAAAAGGAGTTCCAAAATCTAACTGAGGAAAATAATTCGCTAAAAACTAACTGAGGAAAATGATTTGATAAAAACAAGGATCAACCAAATTGAAGCAAATAACTCTATGAGGAACCAAGAATTAGTCAAACAAAACATCAAGAATGAAAAATTAGAAAAAGAGATAAAATATCTCAATGGAAAAATAACTGACCTGGAAAACAGATCCAGGAGAGATAATCTGAGAATAATAGGCCTACTGGAAAATCATGATGAAAAAATGAGCCTGGACAACATTCCCCAAGAGCTCATTAAGGAAAACTGCCCTGAGTTACTAGAGCCTGAGGGTAAAATAGAAATCGAGAGAATCCACCAGACACCTGCTGAAAGAGATCCCAAACTGAAAAGTCCTTGAAATGTTGTGGCCAAACTCAAGAACTACCAGGTAAAAGAGAAAATACTTCAAGTGGCCAGAAAGAAACAATTCAAATATCGAAGGTCCACAGTGAGGATCGCACAGGATTTGGCAGCCTCTACACTGAAAGATTGGAGGCAGTGGAATTCAATTTTCTGCAAGGCAAAAGAGCTGGGGTTACAACCAAGGATCACCTACCCAGCGAGACTGAGCATATTCTTCCAGGCAAAGAGATGGTTATTCAATGATATAATAGATTTCCAGACCTTCCTGATGAAAAAGCCAAAGCTCAATGGAAAATTCAACCTCCAATTGCGAGATGCAAGAGTGACATAGAAAGGTAAACAAGGAAAACACACACGCACACACATACACACTGTTATATAATAATAGCAAACTGTTTATAGACAAGTAGAGGGTATGAGTATAAATTACCCAAAATGACAACAAAAAAAACCTTATTAAGGGCTACAAAGGGACTTCAATGGGAGAAAAGGAAAGAATGAAGTGGAAAAGGGTAAATTATGCCACACAAAGAGGCATAAAAACAATAAAGCAGAGGAAAAGAAGGGAGGGGGATGAGTATTATATGAGTTTTTCCCTCATTGGTTCTGGTGCAAGGAGGGAATAACACAATCAGTTAAGTATAGGACTCTATGGAGAAGAGACACAAAACATATCATAATAGAAGGAAAGAGGGGAGGGAGAGGAGCTTTGCATGAGATTTGTTCCTGTCACTCTTGGTGCAAAGAAGAAATAACATACATAAATAATATAATATAACTATATAATATAATAATAAAATAACATACTATGTATAAAAATATCCTACAAGCAGTAGGAAGGGGAAAGAGCTATGAAAGGGTTGGGGTGGTTAGAAGGGAGGGAAGAAGTAAGGGGGAAAGGGAGCAAAAGAGAGGGGGGCTGATCAGAAGGGAATATTGAGGGAGGTGGTGGTCAAAAGAAAAATGATTAAGGAGGGGAAAGGAGAAGGGGAGAAAAATATAAGCATAAACAGGGGAGGGAATAGGATGGAGAGAAAGAAACAGATAATAATCATAACTGTAAATGTGAATGGAATGAACTCTCCCAAAAACCATAATCCAAAAATATGCTGTTTACAAGAAACACATCTGAAACAGAGGGATATGCACAGGGTGAAGGTAAAAGGCTGGAGTAAAATATATCATGCCTCAGCTAAAGTAAAAAAAAGCAGGGGTAGCAATCTTTATCTGAGATAAATCAAAAGCAAACATTGAGCTAATTAAAAGAGATAAGGAAGAAAACTATATCCTGCTAAAAGGCACCATTGAGAATGAAGCAATATCATTACTTAACATATATGCACCAAGTGGTATAGCATCCACATTCCTAGAGGAGAAGGTAAGGGAATTAGAGGAAGAAATGGATAGCAAAACTATACTTGTGGGGGACCTTAATCTCCCCCTTTCTGAACTTGATAAATCCAACCTCAAAATAAACAAGAAAGAAGTTAAGGAGGTGAATAGAATTTTAGAGAGGGTAGGTATGATAGATCTCTGGAGAAAACTGAATGGGGATAAAAAGGAATATACCTTCTTCCTAGCGGTACATAGCACATACACAAAAAGCAACCATGTACTAAGACATAAAAACCTCACAATTTGGTGCAGAAAGGCAGAAATAGTCAATGCATCATTCTCAGATCGTGTTTCAATGAAAATCATATGCAATAAAGGGCCATGGAAGGACAGACTAAAATCTAATTAGAAAGTAAACAACTTAATCTTAAAGAATGAGTGAGTCAAGCAAGAAATCATAGAAACAATCAGTAATATCATTCAAGAGAATGACTATCATGAGACAACATACCAAAATTTGTGGGATGCAGCAAAGGCAGTTCTTAGGGGAAGTTTTATATCCCTGAGTACATACATTAATAAATTAGAGAAAAGGAAGTTCAATGATTTGGACATGCAATTGAAAAAGCTAGAAAAAAAACAAATTGAAAATCCCCAATTAAATACTAAATTAGAAATAATGAAAACCAAAGGAGAGATTAATAAAATTGAAATTAAGAAAACTATTGAATTAATAAATAAAACTAAGAGCTGGTTTTATGAAATAAACAAGAAAATTATTACACCTTTAGCCAATATGATAAAAAACAGAAAGGAGAAAACCAAATTATGAGTATCAAAAATGAAAAGGGTGAATCTACTACCAATGAAGAGGAAATTAAAACAATAATTAGGAATTATTTTGCCAAATCATATGCACATAAATTTGACAATCTTAGTGAAATGGATGAATATTTACAAAAATATATGTTTCCCAGATTAACTGAAGAGGAAGTAAATTACTTAAATAATCCCATCTCAGAGAAAAAAATTGAATAAGCCATCAGTGAACTCCCTAGGCAAAAATCTCCAGGGCCAGACAGATTTACTAGTGAATTCTATCAAACATTTAAAGAATAGTTGTTTCCAATACTCTACAAACTATTCAGGGAAAATTAGTGAAGGAGTCCTACAAAATTCTTTTTATGACACAAGCATGGTACTGATACCTAAATCAGAAAGAGATAAAATGTTAAAAGAAAATTATAGACCAATTCCCCTCAGGGATATAGATGCAAAAATTTTAAATAAAATATTAGCAAAAAGACTACAGCAACTTATCACAAGAATAATACACTTTGATCAGGTAAGATTTATTCCAGGAATGCAAGGATGGTTTAATATTAGGAAAACCATCAGTATAATTAATCATATCAACCATAAAACTAGCAGAAACCACATGATCTCAATAGATGCAGAAAAGGCTTTTGACCAAGTACAACATCCATTCCTATTAGAAACACTAGAAAGTATAGGAATTAATGGAGCTTTCCTTAAAATAATAAGTAGCATCTATTTAAAGCTATCAGCAAGTATTATATGTAATGGGGATAAGGTAGAAACATTTCCAATAAGATCAGGGGTGAAACAAGGGTGTCCACTATCACCCCTCTTATTCAGTCTGGTACTAGAAATGTTAGCAGTAGCAATTAGAGAAGAAAAAGAAATCAAAGGAATCAAATTAGGCAAAGAAGAGACCAAGTTATCACTCTTTGTGGATGATATGATGATATACTTAGAGAATACTAAAGAATCAAGTAAAAAAACTACTTGAGACCATAAATAAGTTTGGCAAAGTAGCAGGATATAAAATAAACCCACATAAATCCTCGACATTCCTGTATATTTCTAATGAAATCCAACAGCAAGAAATAGAAATCCCATTTAAATTTACTGTAGACATTATAAAATATTTGGGAATCTACCTGCCAAAACAAAGCCAGGACCTATATGAACACAACTACAAAACACTTTCCACACAAATAAAGCCATGTCTAACTAAGTGGAAAAACATCAATTGCTCATGGCTGGGTCAAGCTAATATAATAAAAATGACAATTTAACTAAACTAAATTACTAAGCCATACAAATCAAATTACCAAAAAATTACTTTATAGAAATAGAAAAAATTCATTTGGAAGAACAAAAGATCCAGAATATCAGGGGTATCAATGAAAAGAAATGCTAGCTATACCAGATTTTAATCTGTATTATAAAGCAGTAGTCATCAAAACTACTTGGTACTGGCTGAGGAATAGAGCAGTGGATCAATGGAATAGATTGTGTACATGAGACTCAGAAGTCAATGACTATAATAATCTACTCTTTGATAAACCCAAAGACCCTAATTTTTGGGATAAGAACTCACTATTTGACAAAAACAGCTGGGAAAACTGGAATATAGTATGGCAGAAACTGGGCATAGACCATTATCTAACACCATATGCCAAAATTAAGTCCAAATGGGTGCATGATCTAAGCATAAAGGATGATACTGTAAGCAATCTGAGAAAGCAAGGAATAGTTTACCTGTCAGATTTGTGGAGAGGGGAAGATTTCATGAATAAACAAGAATTAGAGAGCATTATAAAATACAAAATGGATAAACTTGATTACATGAAACTGAAAAGCTTCTGTACAAACAAAGCCAATGTAACCAAGACTAAGAAGGAAGTGGGAAATTGGGAAGGAATTTTTACAACCAATGTCTCTGATAAAGGCCTCATTTCTAAAATATACAGAGAATTGAGTCAAATCTATAAGAATACAAGTCATTCCCCAATTGATAAATGGTCAAGGGCTATAACCAGACAGTTCTCAGAGGTAGAAATTAAAGATATCAATAAGCATATGAAAAAATGCTCTAAACCACTTTTCATTAGAGAAATGCAAATCAAAACAACTCTGAGGTGCCATATCTCACTATTCAGATTGGCTAAGATGACAAAACAGGAAAACGGTAAATGCTGGAGAGGATGTGGAAAAATTGGAACACTAATACTTTGCTGGTGGAGTTGTGAGCTGATCCAACTATTCTGGAGAGCAATCTGGGAGCTATGCCTAAGTAATTTCATATCCTTTGACCCAGCAATACCACTTCTAAGGTTGTATCCCAAAGAGATCACAAAAGCAGGAGGAAGTCACATGTGTTCAAAAATATTTGTAGCAGCTCTTTTTGTGGTGGCAAAGAATTGGAAATTAAGGGGATGCCCATCAATTGGGGAATGGCTAAAAAAGTTATGGTATATGAATGCAATGGAATACTATGGCACCATAAGAAATGAAGAGCAGAAGGACTTCATATCACCTGGACAGGCTTATATGAACTGATGCTGAATGAGAAGAGCAGAACCAGGAAAAATTTGTACACCATACAAAGTATGTGTGATGACCAACTTTGGTAGACTGGACTCTTCTCAGAAATGCAGGGCTGCAATAAACTCCAAAAGACTCATGATGGAGAGAAAAGGCCATGAGGTCAAATCCAACCTCAGACACTTGACACATTTACTAGCTGTGTGATCTTGGACAAGTTACTTAACCCCAATTGCCTTGCCTTCCCCCCTCCAACAAAAGGGGTTTGGGGGAGAGCTTAGGCAAGTTCCTGCCTTTGCTCTGCCATCTTGGATCTCCCTCAGGAGGTGGTTTTTAAAAAGAAACACATCCACACACAAAAACCAAGACAGAAAAAGAAATGACTTAAATAGTTAAAAAATTTAGTGGAAAAAATGGCTTGAGTGATTGGGAAGAACGCTTTTGAAGAGTTCCCATAAGTATAATTCTAGCTTAATGTTGTAAGATTTTGTATGAACTCCAGGGAGAAAAATTCATTTTTTTCTTTCTTTCTCTCTTTCTTTTTGTTTATTTTTAATTTTCAACATTCACTTCCACAAGATTTTGAGTTAGAAATTTTCTTCCTACCCCCCATCCCAAAATAGAGATCCTACTGAATACCCCTTCCCCCAATCTGCTCTCTCTTATATCCTCCCCCATCCCCTCTCTGACTTTCTAGTAAGTCAAGATGAATATCTATACCCCAGTGCCTGTATATCTTATTTCCCATTTGCATGTAAATTATATATATATAATATGTATATACATACATACACACACATACATAATACATATATTTAACATTTGATTTTAAAACTTTGATTTCCAGATTCTTTCCCTTCTTCCCTTGTCACCCACCCCTACTCGGAGGAAGAGTGATTCAATATAAGTTATACATGTGTAGTTATGCAAAACATTTCCATAGTAGATATATTGTGAAAGAATGACTATGTTTTACTCCATCCTATTCCGTTCCCCACTTATTCTATTTTCTACTTTAACCTTGTTCCTTTTCAAAAGTGTGTGCTTCTAACTACCCTCCGCCCCAATCTGCCCTCCCTTCTATCATTCCCCCTCTTATCCCCTTTCCCCCTATTTTCTTGTAGGGTAAGATACCCAATTTGGTGTGCATGTTATTCCCTCCTTAAGCCAAATTCATTGAGAATAAGGTTGACCCATTCCCTTTTGCCTTCCTGTTCTTCCCCTCCATTATAAGTTTTCTCTTGCCTCTTTTATATGAAATAATTTACCCTATTCTATCTCTCTGTATCTCGTCTCATTATATTCCTCTCTCACCTCTTAATTTTATTTTTTGGATATCATTCCTTCCTATTCAACTGATCCTGTGTTGTCTGTCTATGTATACATGTACACACATATTCACATATATATTTATACATACATATACCCTCCTATATAAACATATATATATGTATGTATACATATACGCATATATATTTCCTTCAACTCTCCCCATGCTGAGAAAAGTCTCATGAGTTACAATTATCGTTTTACCACATAGCAATGTAAATAGTTCAAATTTAATAAGTCCCTTATGATTTCTATTCCCTGTTTACCTTCTCATGCTTCTCTTGCTTCTTGTATTTGAAAGTAAAATTTTCTATTCAACTCTGTTTCTTTTTTTTTTAATCAAGAATGCTTGAAAGTCCTCTGTTTCATTGAAGGACCATGTCTTCCCCTGAAACATTATACTCAGTTTTGCTGGGTAGGTGATTCTTGGTTTTAATCCTAGCTCCTTTGACCTCCAGAATATCATATTCCAAGCCCTCTGATTCTTTAATGTAGAAGCTGCTAGATCTTGTGTTATCCTGATTGTGTTTCCACAATACTGAAATTGTTTCTTCCTGGCTGCTTGTAATATTTTCTCCTTGACCTGGGAACTCTGGAATTTGAGTTAAATATTCCTAGGAGTTTTCTTTTTGGGATCTTTTTCACAAGGCGATTGGTGAATTCTTTCAATTTCTATTTTGCCTTCTGGTTCTAAAATATTAGGGCAATTTTCCTTGAGAATTTCTTAAAGGAGGATTTCTAGGTTCCTTCATTGATCATGGTTTTCAGGCAGCCCAATAATTTTTAAGTTATCTCTCCTGGATCTATTTTCTAGGTCAGTGGTTTTTCCAATGAGATATTTCACATTGCCTTCTATTTTTTTCATTTGTTTGGGTCTGTTTTATAGTATCTTGATTCCTCATAAAGTCATTAGCTTCCATTTGCTTCAATCTAATTTTGAAGGAATTATTTTCTTCAGTGAGTTTTTGAAATTCCTTTTCCATCTGGCAAATTCAACTTTTTAAGGCATTCTTCTCCTCACTGGCTTTTTGGGCCTCTCTCGCCATTTGAGTTAGTCTATTTTTTAAGGTGTTATTTTCTTCAGTCAGGTTGTTGACTCTCTTTTCATGATTTTCTTGCATCATTCTCATTTCTCTTCCCAGTTTTTCCTCCTCTTCTCTTACTTGCTTTTCAAAATTCTTCTTGAGCTCCTCCATGGCCTGTAACCAATTCACATTTTTCTTGGAAGCTTTTGATGCAGGAGTTCTGACTTCATTGTCTTCCTCCATTCCATGCTTTGGTGCTTTTTGTTCCCAAAAAAGGATTCTGTGCTCTGTTTGTGTTTCCTCTGCTTGTTCATATTGCCAGTCAGTGACGTGACTTTTGAGCCTTTGCCACGGTACAAGTCTGCTTCCGGAGAGGAGAGCTTTGTTCCAAATCACTGGGGTTTTCACAAATGTTGTCAGAGGTCTGAGGAGGGCACCCTCTCTATAGAAACCACACTGGAAAACTGGCTTTTCTCACCCCAGGACCACTGCCCAAGAAAGTGACCCTGATCCAAGCAGGTCATAGCAAGAGGGTTCATTCTCTGAATGGTCCCCTGGTTCCCCTATGATCTGTGGACCAGGGGCTCTTGAGGCAGCCACATGGCAGCAGCTGCAGCTGATGTGTCCCTGCCACCTTTTGTTCAGGGGGCAGATGCCTGACCACGCCCTTCCTTTCCAACAGAGCTCCCCCTCTGGCCTTTTACTTTCTTTTTGGTATTTATGGGTTGAAAAGTCTGGAAACCACCACAGCTGCTGGTGATTCTCTCTCCTAGAGTCTGCTCTGGCTGCCATTGCCTCTGTAGGGCTAAAACCACGTGGCTTACAGCACACTGTGGTGAACCCTTCCTGCTGGCCTGCCGGGCTGCCTTCAGCAAGAGATTTGTTTCTCTGTCACTTTGTGGGTTCTGTAGCTCTAAAATGTGCTTAGAGTCATAATTTATAGGTATCTGAGGTGGTTGTGGGGGGAGCTCACAGAATTTCCTGCTTCTGCTCTGCCATCTTGGCTCTGCCCCCCCCGCCCCATAATGGATAGACTCTTAAGGAGCCTAAGTTTTCGTGAGGCTTGTGTTGACAAGCAGGCCAGAACAGTCTGACACAGTGTCTGCACTAGATTGTACCTCTTTGTCTCTTTCTTAACGAAATTTGTAAGAGCTGAAATCCCAGCCTGAACATCTACTGTTAATGCTTTTCACCTCTTAAGCCACTAAAGCCAAATTACTGATAGCACCTCAAACTTTGTCTTCAAGCCGCAGTTTGACCTCAGTTACAATGAATACATTTGGTTTGCAAAGTCTCTCATTCCTTCTCTGGATCAACCAGGAAAGATAGAATTTGTTTGAACTCATGCAGTTACCCACTTTAGCACAATGGAAATGTTGCCTTATTTAGACTCAGATATCTCAGGCGAAGAGGCAGAAACTAAGGGCTATGGAATTCTGAAAGTTCATTTACCTGATTTTTAACTTTCTTTTCAAACAGGTTGTGTTCTCTTTTCAACAGAGGGCACTCTGGGCTCAAGCGATTTGCCATGGATTATACTTGTACAGTCACAGAAAACATTTCTCTTTTAGCTAGCCAACCATTTCTAAATCCACATATCTGTACTATTCTTTTACTCACACTTCTCCATCTTTTCCACAGGAATAGTGTGGGAGACTGTCAAATACTTTGCTGAAAACTTCATGCTATGCTATGCAATGCTATGCTAAAGCTATGGTTTGTTTTTGTTGTTTTCAGTCATGTTTGACTTTTTGTGACCCCATTCGGGATTTTCTTGGCAAAGATACTGGAGTGGTTGGCCATTTCTTTCTTCAGCTCACTTTATAGATGAGGAAATTGAGGCAAATATGGTTAAGTGACTTGCCCAGGGTCACTCAGCTAGTACATGTCTGAGGCTGGATTTGAACTCAGGTCTTCCTGACTCCAAGCCCAGGTGCTCTATCCACCCTAGTACCTAATTGCAGCTAAGCTATGCTAAACTGTACTGTGCTTATACAACACTTATACAGAATTTCTGTGATCTGCTAGTCTACTTAGCTTGTCAAAAAGAAAATGAGGTCTGGCATGCTCTGTTCTTGATGAAGCCCAGCCAGTTTTTAGAGATCCCTGCTTCATTTAACCTATAGATCATCCTTTTACGTCAGAATTTGGCTAGGAAAAGAAAGAAATCAAGCTCACTGGTGTATAGTTTGCAGACTCCACCCTTTTTCCTTTAATAAAAACTGGGACAGCATTTGGACTTTTGCAAGTTACCACCAACTGCCTCTTCAGAGTTTTTCCTCTTCCTCAGAGTAACTTCTGCTTGTAACTTCAGAATGTCATTTCTGAATGTTTTCCAGTTCTCCTTGTGCTGATTCTCCTGTAAAATAAAGGTCATTAACTCTTACTTATCCTTTATCTCAGGGGTTCTTTTTACCATGTGTCATATAACCCTAGAGCAATGTGGACCCCTTCTCAATATGTCGTTTTAGATGCATACAATAAAATGCATGGAATCATGGAGGAAAGTGATCACGCACACACACACACCACACATAATCTATCCATGCATCCATCTATCTATCTACAAACACACAAAACATATGCTAATGCACACAATAGGTGTATTTGTGTGACCCCACTTGGGGTTTTCTTAATAAAGGCTTTGCTATTTTGTTGTATAGTTCATTTCACAGATGAGGAAACTGAGGCAAACAGTGTTAAATGAATTGCCCAGGGTCACATAGATAATAATTGTCTGAGGCTGGATTTGAGTTCTAGGTCTGGTACTCTATCCATTGCAACACCTAGCTGTGTGTGTGTACGTATACACATATACACACGTATGTACACACACACACATGCATCCCAACCTTCATTTATCTATTTTGCTCCTTTTGAATAAGGGTAATCTTCTAGAGACAAAATCCAATTATGAATCCCATTGTGGGCATCGGATAAATGCTTATTCCCTTCCTCATACAAGTGTCACAGATATCAAGGTTAAATTTGCCTCTTATATCTCTTATCACAAAGAACAGTGAGTCATGTATTTGGGGCAAGGCCCTTGGTAAGTGCTTAATGCTTGTTGACAGACTGAGAATTTCCAAAGAATCATCACAAATGATGACTGCTACCCATTTCTAATAATTCATATAAAGAAAAATCATACGACTTGACCAGGAGTTCTGAACCTTTTTTGTATCACGGACCCCCGTGGCAGTCTAGAGAAGGCCATGGACCTTTTCCCAGAATGATGTTTGTTGTCCACACCCTTAATTGAAGAAAATGCTAGATTTTAGTAAGAGGTTCATGAAAATAAAGATGTGGTTTTTTTCACATTCAAGTACAAATACCTCCTGAAGTCTATCCACAGATCTCTTGGGGAATCTGTGGCCCTCAGATTAAAAACTCTTGGAATAGAAGGACCCTAGAAAACATTGCTGAGAAAATGAAGTGCTGGGCTACCTTCTAAAGGCATTTATTAAAAATGTTTGTTGTTTGATTCTTGTTTCACAAGTTATTGATATTCATCCATTATTTCTTTCCCTATGTTGAACCTGCCTCTTCTTCCGATGGCAGCAGACCTCACTAGTTGCTCAGCTAAAACCTTTTCTTTTACTGGGAGCCTTTCCCAACCCCTCTTAATTCTAGTGCCCTCCCTTCCATTTCATTTCCATTCCATGTTTAACTCTTCACGACCCTATTTAAGGTTTCCTTGGCAAAGATACTGGAGTGGTTTACCAATTTCTTCTCTAGTTGATTAGGCAAACAGAGGTTAAGTGACTTACCCAGGGTCACGTAGCTAGTGCCTGCATTTGAACTCAAGGTTCAATTTGCCTTGGATCTCTTATCACAAAGAACAATGAGTTATGTATCTGGGGCAAGGCAGTGCTCTATCCACTGAGCCACCTAGCTCCTTTGTGAGTTCTAGAGGCGCAGAATTCCTGTGTACCTAATTCAGCACTGGCTGCACTGTGTGAGGTGCCCCCTGTAGCTATTTCTTATTAATTATTATTAATTAATTATTAATATTTCTTAGAGGAAAAGAGGACCACTGACAGCAAGATGGGCTTAAGCCCTGGCCACTTACCAGAAAAAATGGAGCTTCAGGGAGTCATTCAGACATTGAAGAGGAAAGGGGAGGTAAATGTTTAGCAGCGTGCACTAAAAGTTTCCTATTTTGATTATTTATTAATCTACCAGGAGAGTATAATGGGAGCTATGGATTATTGTGTCATGTTTCAAGTTTTTATCATAAATGGGAATTTTTTTAGTTGTCTGGACTTACTTCAGAGCTGAGACTCCTTAGTGGGAGAGGGAGTCCTTGCCCTTGGGCTAGCAGTGGGTCAGCTGTTACTACTATTCCAGTCAATAACAATGTGACAGGTACGTCGTGCTCTGTGTATGTTATCTCACTGGATCCTCACAAGAATCCTGAGAGATAGGGCTATGGTTATCCTCATTTTTATAGACGAGGAAACTGAGGTGAACAGAATCAGCTTGCTCAGGGTCATGCAACCAGGAAGGAAGGAAGGAAATAAGCATTCATATAGCACCTACTATGTTCCGGCCACAGTGTACAAATATTGATCTTATTTTAGTCTCATAACTCTGTGAGGAAGGTATTGCAATCACCCCCATTTTACAGTTGGAGAAACTGAGGCAAACTGAGGTTAAATGACTTGTCCAGGATTACACAGCTAACAAATGATGGGGTTAGATTTTAACTTGTCTTCCTGACTCCAAGCCTCTCCACTACATCCCTTAAGCTGCCCCTGTGAAAAGATAAATTTAGTGTGAAATGAAATAACATGGATCAGAAACAGCTTCCAGAGTCTGAACTTGAAGCTACTTCGGTGTGGGTAGGACATGAACTGCTTGTGTTTCTGTGCTTTGTATTGTTTGTGTTTTTGTGTTTCCTGCTTTTCTAATACTTGACAGAAATGATACACTGAACAATCTCAAATTATCTGGAGGAGATCATGCTGAAGGGCGATCTGAGACTCGCCTTGGGAATTGGGGCGGGGAGGGGGGAGAGAAAGCCTGCTCATTCCACGTCCAGCAATTTTTCTGCTGCCTCTAATGTGGTGCGTTGCAGATCTAAGAATTATTATAGAAATGGAATTTGACAGGAGTTTGAAGTTAGTTGAAATTGTTATTGAAAAGTAAGAAATGCCTTTAAGATTTTGAGCCGAGGTAATTGGAGACAGTATGAGAAGGACTAGAATGTGATTAATTATGTATGATAGTCCACATCCAACCAAACTTCTATGATAAAAATCCTTCTTTGTATTAGTGGTGTTGGGCCTATAATGTCATCACTATAGGAAGATCAAAGCAAAGAATTCTTAACAATGAAGTAAGGCTCGTCTTCTGAAAGTTAGAATCTTAAAGACATGCCTGGGCAACCGAGAGGCTACATGGCTTGGCCACATTTCCATGGAGCCAGTTTGTGTTGTGATGGGACTTAGCCCAACTCTGTATCTGCTATGCCATATTGCCATACTGTCAGTGACATAACTGAACACAGTCTTTAAAAGCATTTCTTGCCAGGCAGACTAGGGCGAGCTGGCAAAGCCTTGCTCAACAACCACATATTTGGTTTATTCTTTTCAAGGTGATAACACCAGAAGTCTTTAGCTTCAAACAGTGTTTATTTTATGTTTTTCTTTGGCAATGACTACAATACAGACCAAAGGAAAAAGACAAGGGGTTCTTTACTTGAAAGAAGCATTCTGTAATGTTCTTCTGATTATGAAGTTTTATGATAGAGTGGATAAAGTATTTCTAAAATCGAAGTCTTTGAGAGTTAGCCAAGGGAAGATTTAGGTATTTGCCCTTCCACTGCCCACAAAACACAAATAAAAACAGAAACAATAACAATGACAAAAAAACTATAATCAATATGTTTGAAAAATATGGTTTTAAATTTGTTTTTAAATCACTGATATAAGATAAAAAGAAATCATTAGCATTCCTATATATGACCAAGAAAAATTCCATTCAAAGTTAACTATAGAGGTAGTTGGGAGTATTATCTTTCAAGATTTGCCCAGGGACTTTATAAATTTAACTCTAACACTCTTTATAGAAACAAAAACAGACTTAGAAAATTGGAGAAACTTAGTTGTTCATAAAAATATTGTCTAAATTTATCTGCATATTCAGAGCTGTACCAAACTCCCAAAAGAATATTTTATAGTGCTAGGAAAGATAACAATAAAATTCATATGGAGGAACCAAGATCTTAAGAATCTTAAGGTCCAAGATCTTAAGAATAATAATGAAAAAAATGTAAAGGAAGGGGTTTTATTAATACTGGATCTCAAGTTGCACTATGAAATGGTAATCATTAAAAAAAACACTTGGTACTTAAAAAAATGAACGATCAATCAGTGAAATAAATTAAATACATCATATACAGAAGTAAACTAATATAGTAGCATAGTGTGGCCTTTGGCAAATCTCGAGATTTCAGTTACTAAGAGAAGAACTATTTGACCAAAACTGCTGGGAAAACTGTAATGCAATCCAGCAGAAATTAGGTTTATATCATCACCTCCCACCATATATTATAAGCTCCAAATGAAAATATGGTTGAGATATGAAAGGTTGCATCATAAGCAAATTGGAAAAACAAGGAAAAAATTACTTTTTGGATTTATGAGTAGAAGAAGAGTTCATGAATAAATATGTTAGAACAAATCATATAAGATAAAATGTACAATTTTGATTACATAAAATGTAAGAAAAGGTTTTGTACAAAAAAATCTAGTTATAAAAATTAGGAAGGAAACAGGTACCTAGGAAAAAAATCTTTGTACAAGTTTCTCTAATAAAGATTTCATTTCCGAGATGCATAAAGAACTAATTAAAATTTATAAGAGGAAGAAATACTTCCCAGTAGATAAGTGGTCAAAGGATATGAACAGGCAGTTTTCAAAGGATGAAATCCAAGCTATCATATCAACAATCGTATGAAAAAAATGGGTCTAAAAGAATAAAGATGAAACATAATTTAAGATTTAGAAAGAGATGTACATTTTTAGACATAGCTAATGAGGGGATTTATTTTCACAGACAGTGTAGATATATATTGAGAGATTTGTCTTTCATGTTTATTTTATTTTTTTTTAAGCAATTGGGGTTAAGTAACTTGCTCAAGGTTATATGGACAGTTTTGTGTGTGTGTGTGTGTGTGTGTGTGTGTGTGTGTGGGTGTGGGTGTGTGTGTGTGTGTGGGTGTGGGTGTTAAGTATCTGAGGCCGGAACCGATCCCAGGTCCTCCCGACTCTGGGGCTGCCCATTTCATGTTTTTTTTTTTTTAATTTTCTCAGTGGAAGGAGAAGGATACTGGAAGGGATAGATTAATTTTGAAAACTGAAAACTGAAAATAATTTAATATTTTTAAAGAGGAACCCATTATCATGGAAAATGTAAAGGCAGCTCTGGGTGCATTAAGGCTAGGTGAGCAGAGTGAAAGTTCAGGTCCTAGCAATCTGGAAAGAAATACTTTGGGTACTTTGTCCTGGTCCTCTAAGGCACTATATAGCTAACTTCTGAAAGGCTCAGGTGGTAATTTTTTTTCTTTTTTGGCCGCAGCATTTCATTAATTGAACTAATCTATTCAGGTATAAAGGAGGCTATAATCCGCATTAGTGGGAAAAGCATGAGATTAGTAAAATCATAGCTTCTTGAAGTATTGAATGTTATCATGGAGAACGTATGTCATATGGAAAAGACCTGTGGTTGGTTACTGCACAACTTTGAATTCGGATCAAAAAAACAGTTTTCTGCTGTCTTGATATTAGATGAGAGGGAAGGGAGTGTGGAGAAGCCCTGCATCAAACTTTAGATTCTGCTTTGAATATTCTTGTAATGTGCTTTCTTTTCATGGTTAAAGAGTGATTAGAACCTTCTATAAGGCCGTAATTATGCATAATCATGCATATTGTGCATAATTACATAATGATGAAATTTCTGATGAAAACATATTATAATTCCTAGGTAATGGATTCAAGCTTCATGTCTGTCTGAGTAATAAAAGTCCAGAGAAACAAAATTTGTGAATGTTTTTGAACTTAAGAACAGCCCACATATCAGACTCATACTAGAGCATGAAAGATGGAATACTGTTATAACACAGAGCTACATTACTGATGACTTCTGTATTCTTCAATTCAGCAATTCAGCTCAGTGAGTATTATTTATTTAGCATTTCTTATGTGCCACAAGCCAGGTACAGTGCTAGGGGTCCCAAGGAACTGACATTTTACTGGGAGGACATAGCATATACAAAAATTAGTCAATATAAAATATATAAAAAGTCACTATACAAAATAAATTTGGGAATGAGAAAACTAAAAATTTGGAGCATTGTCAGGGGGAGGAAGCACTTGAGCAGAACCTTGAAAGGGCTTAGGGATTCACAGTGGTGGAAATGAGGACAGAGAACATTCCAGAAATAGGGGACGGCCTGGGCAACAGCATGGAGATGGAAGACTGAATGTCATGTGGGGGAAAAGCAAGAAGCTGCGTTTGTCCAGAGTTGAGAACACAGAGGGTGTTTGTGGGGGAAAGTCACAGAAAAGTAGAGTGTTTCAGTTACTTGAGGATGTGTTTTGCATGTCGTAGGCACCTAGTATTTGTTGAAATTAATTTGCTAATGGTTTTTCCATCATTCCCATCTACCAAAGAAGCATATTTAACCTTCTATTTATGTGTATAAGGGAACAGATACAATCCTTTGCTTTAGAAGTTTACAACACAGATGTAAATGCAACCCCAAAGGATATTTTTTTTCCTGGACTGTACCTGTGATTTCACTAGCATAAGAATCTCAGGTTAAGAAACTTCCTCTACCAAGGCTAGTCAGATCCTTTTTTGAAACTAAAACATTGCCTGAGGGGAGAGAGGGCTGAGAGGCAAGTGACTTGCCCAGAGTCATGCAGCCAGTAAGTTTCAGAGGCAAGACTTCCCTGATTCTAAGTCCAGAACTCAAGATCTCCAGTAAACCACATTATATACTTATTATTTATTTTATTATATACACATGTAGCAAATAAGGGTTACATGTAGTAAACTAGACACCTTAAGTCAAGGCAAGAAAGGGAAAAGCATCAAATTCAGGCAAAAGAGCGAAATGTTGGGTCATGTGAACAACTTGATGTTGGACTAGATATTTTCTTCTGTTCTTTGGAACTCTCAAAGCTTCCTGAGATTGGAATTATGTGCCAGAGATAAAGTAATTGCAGCTGTCTCTATCAGATCAAGATGCCAAGGAGTCTATGAGGTTACAAACACAATGAACACAGAAGAGAAGGCTGATCCCTAATCC
>NW_027186324.1:11982759-11990939 GCF_028583685.1 Petaurus breviceps papuanus
CAGACCCCAAGCTCTGGGAGAGTGGCACCGCCAGACCCCAAGCTCTGGGAGAGTGGCACCGCCAGATCCCAAGCTCTGGGAGAGTGACACCACCAGACCACAGGTTTCCTCGCTGCTGCTGTAGTCTTTGCCAGCACATCCTGCCACTGCCTCTACCCCATCATTTTTTTGGCAACAAGCAGAAGACCTCAACTCCCTCTCATTTTCTCTGAACTAAACCTTCCTGGACTTCAGTTCCTTAAAAAGTAAAACTGGGATGATACTAATACTACTAGCAATACCAACAGAAGTGCTAACACCAATAATACCAATACTGTTACTATTACTAATACTAAAATCAATATCAGTGCTATCACCAATACTAATGTGAACATTAATACTAATAGAAATATTAATACCAATACAAAATACTAACATCAATATTAATATTAATACCAATGCCAATAGTAATAGCAATACTAACACTAGAAACAACATTAATACCAATACCAATACTAACACAAGTAGTAACATCAATACAAATACCAACAGGATTAATGGGGTGTTCAGGGAGGATTAGCAGCTCTGGTGTGATGGCTGCTGAGCTCTTTTCAGGGCTGCTTTCCACCTTTGGTGTCCACCTGATATCCAACTCTCACCTGTGACTTCAAGAAACTGGAACATGCCCAGTAATCACACCTGGGTAAAACATTCTTGGCAGATAGGCTAAACCAAATTGAGAGTAACCAATGGGCCTCAAACTTCTCAGTGAGTTAGGAGCATATCGACCTCAGGCATGGGAAGAAGTCCCCAGAGGCATGGGAAGGTGAGAACCATTTGTTCCAGTGGCTATGAAGGTGGCTGAAGAAGGCATTGTGGGAGCCCTCAGAACTTGGTCAGACATCAGAGGCTCTAAGGGCATCCGCTGCATCCAAGGCCATCCCTAAATAGCTTGACTTTTGTGCTGCCACTGGACCTTGATGATTCTGGGAGAGTGAGGCTTAGGACTTCATGCAACTCTGCCTCACTCAAACTCAGTGCCCTTGCAAATCACCTCACATCGTGATGTCATTGGTCCTTTTTGAAAACAAAGAATGAACTACTACTAATACCAATATGAATAGTAAGGCCAATACCAATACCAATACCAACACTAATACTAGCATCAATGTTAACACTAATACCAATGCCAACACGAACACCAATATTAATATTAATTAATACAATAATTAATACCAATATTAATATTAAATAGCAATACTAACACTAGAAACACATTAATACCAATACCAACACTAATACTAGCATCAATGTTAACACTAATGCCAATGCCAATGCCAACACGAACACCAATGTTAATATTAATTAATACAATAATTAATACCAATATTAATATTAAATAGCAATACTAACACTAGAAACACATTAATACCAATACCAACACTAATGCTAACATCAATGCTAACACTAATGCCAATGCCAACACGAACACCAACGTTAATATTAATTAATACAATAATTAATACCAATATTAATATTAAATAGCAATACTTACACTAGAAACACATTAATACCAATACCAACACTAATGCTAACATCAATGCTAACACTAATGCCAATGCCAATAACACGAACACCAATGTTAATATTAATTAATACAATAATTAATACCAATATTAATATTAAATAGCAATACTAACACTAGAAACACATTAATATCAATACCAACACTAATACTAACATCAATGCTAACACTAATGCCAATACTGATACAATCACTGATATTAGTAACAATTCCTAGATGATCAACCTCACAGGGTTTTATAAACAAAGCATTTTATAAACCTTAAAGTGCTCTATACATGTGACATATACACAGGCACAGAGTTGTGAAGATCAAATGACAGAACATGTAAATTGTTTGCAGTCCTTTAAGTGCTCTATAAATACTTGCTGCCATCCCCATCCCTCCCTTCTATCCCCATTTGCAATACCAGTTTTTAGAAATGCTAATTGTAAAGTTATTTACCTAGTGCTTTGGGTTCTTTGGAGGGAAGAGACTCTTAAAATATAGGAAGAAGGACCAGACCTGTGATGTCAGTGATACAGGAGACTTTCATGAAGAAACTCCATACATCAGCGTTGCCCCAAGCCTTCTTTAAAGAGCAGCTCACAATATTAGCTTTGCAGAATCCTGAGCCTGAGTGTTTTGCCCAGGTGACAGAGCTGGCATATGTCAGATGGAGAACTTGGACTGAGGGTTTTGTGGCTCTAGGACCTGCTCATTCTGTCACACTTGTAAATAATAAATGTTCATTATAAAGAATGCACTCTTACATGGCAATGTATTTTAGCTTGATCACGCTTACTGGCAGTAATCATATGGAATTAAAAAAATGATAATAATCCAAGGTTTTTTCCCAGGCCTTTTATCAATTAATCATAATCTGCTCCTTGAGCAAACCTTTAAACAAAGTAGCCTGCAAATGGCAAAATTGATGGATTTTAAATGTACTCTCCACTGCTTTCCACATTCATGAGCAGCAAAATGCCTGACTGCAGAAAGCAAAAGCAGAAAGGAGAAATGAAGCATCTGGAAATTTGTCCTTTGGACAAGCATAAAGTGATTAATCAAACCCCTGTTTTCAAGGAAGGCGCTGCTATGTCTCCTTCTGACATTGTGGGGTTGCCAAGGTAACCCACCAAAGAACCATTCTAGAATTTACCTTCAGAAGATTCTAGAAAGGAGGCAGGGGGAAGTCTTTCCAATTAAGACCCATAAATACTGCAATGGATTGGCCTGCTGGTTGGGCCAAAAGATTCAACAACAGTCAAAGTGGAGATCTGGGAATCCATTTTTCTTGAACGCAAGTGAGATTGATAAATCTTAGAGGGAAGGGTAAGACACTTACTGAATCAGATTAATTGAAAGAAACCAAAACTTGTGTAGGAATAGAAACCATGCAGTAAAATGTTATGCCCCCTCCCTCCATCCTTAATTTGCTTAGATCATGCTTGGTTCAACAATTATAAGCTTTTTGGTTTTTTGCATTTATGTTATTTTGTTGGCTATTTATGTTACAAAAAACCCTCGTCATAGAATGAGATTGCTCTGTCCTTAGAGTCAGTTCAAAGGGTCTTAGTATCCGAAATGTGAGAAATATGTTCATAATATAATAATAAGCAATGGTTATTATTACTATTATTATTATTCTATGACACATTCCTTATAGCATAAGGAATGGAGGGCTAGCCTTACAGATATAGGTTCAAATCTAGCTGGGTTACTGTGGCCCGCTCTTTAAAACTCTTAAGTTACATCTGCATAAGGGGATGGAGTTTTTCTATTGGGAGTTGCCTATGCTCATGAAATCACTACTCTGGATTAAAAACGCCATCACCACCAACAAAAATATGGTGACGCCCGTTACACAGCCCCAATGGCAGGGACTCACAAGATGATTCCAATGTGTATGGTCTTAGATTTGTTATTTTAAATGTATTTTTCATTGACATAACAACCAATAAGCATAAGCATATTTCTTTTGTTTTGCATTATTTTGGGTGGTTGTTGTTTTGGGTTGTAGCTCCTACACAAAGAGACTAAAAAATGAGAAACTGAGATTGGTCTGTCACCAAATCATGCCATGTGCAAAACTGAGATATGTGAAGAGCGAAAATTCTGAGAAACTCAAGGAACGGATAGTAGCAGTATTAAAAAAAAAATACCATTTAAGCAAGAACCACTTATAAGAAGCTTGTTCTGAACTCATGTGAGACACTGATGAAGTTGGAAATCTGATTTACATTTACAAGGTAAACAAATTCCGAGGACTAAATGCAGTTACTGTTATTTGTGTTTTAGGACAGAATAGACACTTAGCAAAGCATGGAGTCAAGGATTTCACCAGTACTTTAATTTGCCTAGATTGTTCATGTGATAAAAAGAAGCTATTGTGAGTCTAGTCTATATATGAGGATATAAATGACACTTCTGCCATAATCCTCATTCCAGTACCTTTTAATTGCCTTTTGAAATGTGCGAGCTACAGGTTGAAACTGTGATTTCGGGGGCATAGGGTATACTTAGGTAAGGAAATTCCAATGTAGGTCACCAGCTTCTTTTTCATTTAGTCTTAGAGAATTGGTTAGAGGGCTCAGGGGGTCAAGTAACTTGCCCAAGGTCACATATCCATTTTGCATGGAGTAAGGGGACTTGAACCTAGGTCTTTCTGTTTCTTCCTCTCTCTACCAAACTCCTCTTACAGCATACCATTTTGAATCAAATCCTCCCTAAAATCTTGAGGGCCTCCAGAAGTTGCACTATGAAAAACCCTTAGTCTATAGATGCAGAAACAACATGCTTCTTGCCTATGTGAGAAAACTATTTTAAAATCTCTGTTAGAATTGAATATGTTATGAGTCAATGTACAATATATAATTTACAATGTTATGCTTTGTGGAAAGGAATGTGGTCCTTAAAAATCTAGTTTGTATCTGAACCAAGCTTGTTAGAATTCACAAATACTAACACACACACAGAATACGTAAATACAAGGCAAATGCATTATGCAAGAAGGACTGGCAGGTTTGAAAAAAAAGGCGAAATTCGAGAGGTTGGCTGTAGAGGAATCTTATTTTGTTGGGAAGAAGTTAGACGCTGTTTTTCACTCTGGTGGTGAGAAGGATGTATGTATGACCTGTTTCTTTCCTCAAAGAAGGAGAAAAGTTACCAAGGCCAACCCTTTATTTAGATCTCTTATCATAGCAGGGGAGTAGGCTGCCATCAAAGGAAGCTGTTAACAGAAGGGGGAACAGCTATTTGCAATGACCCTTGACAGCAAGCCTCAAAGACCCAGTGGTGTATCTTCCGTTGTTTAAGTTGGAAGAGGTTGGTTTGTTATTACTGGTAGGACTCCAGTTTAGGCCATAGTTGATTCAGGACATATAAATAACTTGGCAAATCAAAAAACAGGATACACAGTCTCATTGTGCAGGCCTGGATGACTTCAAGGAGATCTCAAGCAAAAGGCAGGTTTTGCCAGCGAAGTGGGAAGAAAGCCCCAGAAAATATCTTGGATAAATGTGGAGAGGGCAGCTCTCTTCTGAAACCAAGATAATGAAATATGATTCTCCCTTTAACTGGAGGCTAATTCCTCTAACTTAACAATAGCATCTTTTCCAATGACATTAAGAACAGCGATTACAAAGCATTCCCCCTCCCAGCAACCTGAAGTCATTCTTGCACAAATTCCGAGTCTTCCCAGGAAGGAGGAACACACCTGTCTAGGGAGCTGCCCCAGCAGCTGTGTCTTGAGAGAGCTTGTCTTTACTTTTCCAACTCTCTAGCTACGCAAGAGTGCCTAGTCCCGTGGGTGCTTTCCACCTGGAGACTGAACCCCCAGGGATGCTGCTTATTCACTCTTTACTCATTCCCTTATAATTAACAATCAACTCTACGTATCTCTCTGACTCCGTGAATCTGACACTGGACTTGGAGTCAGGAACCCCTGAGTTCAAATCTGATCTCAGAAGGATGCTAACTGTGTGACCCTGGGCAAGTCATTTAAACCTTTATCTGCCCCAGTTTTTTCATCTGTAAAATGGGAATGATAATAATAGCCCCTACCTCCCAGGGTTGTGAGGATAAAATTAGATAATAATATATGGGGCCTTGCAAAGCTTAATGCACTATGTCAATGCTAGCTATTATTAACAGACTTCCATCCCAGCGATTCTGAATTTCCAGCTGTCATTATTCCTCCATCCCCCGCTGCATCGTCCCTTATTCTTATTCTCTTCGGCTTTCCACTGTGCTCTTTGCAATGCCTGCTTCATAGGTAACAAATTTGCTTCCATCTTAAAATTCTTCATTTCCCACTCCTTCTGTCTTCTTGCTCTCACTAAGACCTGGCTCTCTTGATGACACCACTTCCCTGACAGCCCTTTCAAGCACTGGTCTAATTTTTACTTATACCCTCCAATGCGTTGGTTGAGGTGAGAAAGATGGAATACTTCTTGCTCCCCAGCGCCATTTCCAGGACATTTCCTCTTCAGTAACCTCCCTTTTTCTAAGGTTCACTTGATCCATGTTTGCCCCCAATCAAGATTCTAGTAGCCATTATCCTCTGGCCTCCAGGACACTCTCTTTTCCTCAATTAGTCCAGTGCCCTCATTCACAGTCTTTCTCTCCTCCTCACCTCTTGTCCTCATGCTAGAGGACACGCTAGATACTCCCTCAAAGCTGACGATTCTCAGATCTATTTATCCAGCCTTACTTCTTTCTCTAACCTCCAGTCTCGAGTCTCCAAATGCCTCCTGAACATCTGGATGCCTCAAAGACATCTTGAATTCAACAAGTTCAAAACTGAATCCATTGTCTTCCCTCCAAAACTTCCCCTTCTTCTTAACTTCCTTATTATTGTTCAAAGTATTACCATGCTTCCAGTTAATGCAGGCTCAACACCTAGGTATCCTCAACTCCTCACTTGTCCCCCCTCCTCATTTCCAACTTGTTGCAAAGTCTTGTCATTTCCGCATTTGTAACATGGCTCATATCTACATACCCCCACTCTCCTCTGATATTTCTTCCATCACTTTCATGCAGGCCCTCATCACATCACTCCTGGACCATTGCAATAACTTTCTGGTTGACCAACCTGTCTCAAGTGTCTCCATACTCCAGTATGGCCTTCACTTAGCTGTCAAATTGATCTTACTAAATTGCAGATCTGGACATGTCCTACCACTGCCACACCCCATTCAATAAACTCCAGTGGTTCCCTATCACCTCCAAGATCAAAACAAAATCCTGTCTGGCTTTTCAAACCCTTTATAACTTGGACCCCTCCTACCTTTCCTGTCTTTTTGCACCTTGCATCCCCAACTCTCCTATTTTGTGTTTCTGTGACATTGGCCTACTTGCTGTCTGAAACAAAGCACTCCCATTTCTCAACTCCATGCATTTTCACATTCTCTACTCCTGGAATTTTCTCCCTCCTCATCTCTTGTCTCCTGGCTTCCCTGACTTCCTTAAAGCCCCAGCTAAAATGCTGTTTACTGTAGGAGGTCTTTCCCAGTCTACCCCACTGCCTCTGAGATTAACTCCAATTTTCCCTTCATATATCTTGTTTGTAGTTGTTTATGGGGCATCTGTGCCATTATTTTTAAATTTTTATTTATTTATTGTTAGTTTTCAACATTTATTTTCACAAGATTTTGAGTTTCAAATTTTCTTCCCATCTCTTCCCTACCCTCCACCCCAAGATGGCTTGCATTCTGATTACCCCTTCCCCTAGTCTACCCTCCCTTTTATTATGCCCCTCCCCCTTATCCCCTTCTCCCTTATTTTCTAGTTTGATTTCTATGCCCCATTGCCTGTATATCTTATTTCCCAGTTGCATGTAAAAACAAATTTTAACATTTGTTTTTAAAGCTTTGAGTTGCTAATTTTCTCCTTTCTTCCCTCCCCACCCATTCTCTCTGAGAAGGCAAGCAATTCAATATAGGTTATACATGTGTAGTTATGCAAAACACTTCCATAATAGTCACGTTGTGAAAGACTTACTATATTAGCATTCATCCTTTCCCTCCCCCCACTTATACTATTTTCTCCTTTGACCCTATCACTTTTCAAAAGTGTTTGCTTCTAGGGGTGGCCAGGTGGCACAGTGAGTAAGAGCACCGGCTCTGGTGTTGGGATTACCTGGGGATCAAATCCGGGCTCAGATACTTAGCACCACACCCAGAAATAACTGGCCGTGTAACCTTGAGCAAGTTACTTAATGCTGATTGCTTAAAAAAAAAAGTGTTTGCTTCTGACTACCCTCTCCCTCAATCTGTCCTCCCTTCTATCATTGCCACCCCCTCCATCCTCTTCCCCCTTACTTTCTTGTTGGGTAAAATCCCCAATTGAGTGTGTATTTTATTCTCTCCTTAAGCCAAATCCAATGAGAGTAAGTTTCATTCATTCCCTCTCACCTCCCCCCTTCCCTTCCACTGTGAAACCTTTTCTTTTCCCCTTTTATGTGAAAAATTTTACCCCATTCTATATCTTTCTTTCTCCTTCCAAAATATTCCTCTCTAACCCCTTAATTTTACTTTTTAGATATCATCCCTTCATATTCAACTCACCCTGCTATCTATCTATCTATCTATCTATCTATCTATCTATCTATCTATCTATCTATCTATCTATCTAT
>NW_027186324.1:11990949-12012036 GCF_028583685.1 Petaurus breviceps papuanus
TATCTATCTATCTATCTATCTATCTATCTATCTATCTATCTATCTATTTATCTATCTATCTCTACATACATGTACATACATGTATATGTATATGTACACATATATTTCCTCCAACTACCCTAATACTGAGAAAGGTCTCATGAATTATAAATATCATCTATCCATGTAGGAATGTAAACAGTTCAACGTTAATAGGTCTCTTATGATTTCTCTTTTCTGTTTACCTTTTCATGCTTCTTTTGATTCCTATGTTAGAAAGTCAAATTTTCTGTTCAGCTCTGGTTTTTCAAGCAAGAATCCTTGAAAATCCTCTATTTCATTGAAGATCCATATTTTTCCCCTGAAGTATTATACTCAGTTTTGCTGGGTAGGCGATTCTTGGTTTTAATTCTAGCCCCTCTGACCTCTGGAATATCATATTCCAAACCCTTCGATCTCTTAATATAGAAGCTGCTAGATCTTGTCTTATTCTGATTGTATTTCCACAATACTCAAATTGTTTCTTTCTGTCTGCTTGCAATATTTTCTCCTTGACCCGGCAACTCTAGAATTTGGCTACAATATTCCTAGGAGTTTTCCTTTTGGGACTATTTTCAAGAGGATCAGTGGATTGTTCCTATTTCTATTTTACCCTCTGGTTCTAGAATATCAGGGCAGTTTTCCTTGATAATTTCTTGAAAGTTGATGGCTAGGCTCTTTTTGATCATGACTTTCAACAATTTTTATGTTATCTCTCCTGGATCTATTTCCAGGTCAGTGGTTTTTCCAATGAGATATTTCACATTGCCTTCTAGTTTTTCATTCTTCTGGTTCTGTTTTATAATTTCTTGATTTCTCATAAATTCATTAGCTTCCATTTGCTCCATTCTAATTTTGAAGGAATTATTTTCTTCAGTGAGCTTTTGGACCTCCTTTTCCATTTGACCAATTCTGCTTTTTTTAAGGCATTCTTCTTCTCATTGGTTTTTGGGACCTCTTTTACCATTAGTCAGTCTAATTTTTAAGTTGTTATTTTCTTCAGTATTTTTTTGGGTCTCCTTTAGCAAGCTGTTGACTTGTTTTTCATGATTTTCTTGCATTACTCTCATGTCTTTTCCCAATTTTCCTCTGTTTCTCTTACTTGATTTTCAAAATCCTTCTTGAACTCTTCCATGGACTGTGACCAATTCATATTTTTCTTAGAGGCTTTTGATGTAGGAACTTTGACTTTGTTGTCTTCTTCTGATCATATGTTTTGATCTTCCTTGTCACCAAGGTAAGATTCGATAGTTTGACTTTTTAAAAGCAGTTTGCTTATCTTCCCAGCTAAATGCTTGACTTTCTAACTCTTTGTCAGGGTAAGACTTTGCTTCCAGTAGGGATGGGCGTGGGGGTGGGTGTACTGTCCCAGCCTTCAAAGGTTTTTTTATTAGCCACTTGATGCTCTGCCATCTGTGGGTCCTTAACTCTAGACGTAGCTGCTGCCACCGCTGTCTCAACTGCCCTGGGCCTGGGGCTGGCTTCCAGTCTTTCTGTGGTCCTCTTTTATCCAGGCCCCACAGAGTTTTCCCACTAACCTTCTATACTGTGTTTGGTGTTTGTGGGTTGAGAAGCTTGGAAACTGCCACTGCGGCCAGCAATTCAGTGCCCTTAGGCCTGCTGCAGGCTGTCTGTGCTGGTGCAGCCCATTTTGGACTCACTCTGCTCCCAGCCTAGTGCCATAGACCCTGTCCACCTTCCAAGTTGTCTCAGGCTGGGGATTTGCTTTACTCTGTCATTTTGTGGGTTCTGCTGCTCTACAATTTGTTGAGAGTCATTTTTTGCAGGTATTTGGAGGGGTGAGCTCAAGCAAGTCCCGGCTCTTACTCCACCATCTTGGCTTGTCTGTCCCATTATATTGTAGGCTCCTTGAAGGAAAGGATTGTTTTTTTACATTTCTTTGTATCACCAGGGCTTAGCACAGTGCCTGGCATGTAGTAATCACTTAATAAATGCTATTGACTTGACTTGACATATGGATCCTTTCCTCTTGCATTGATCTTTTTTGATAAAAATACTTAATTATGTCATTGCTAAGTCAAGAGGTATGCATAGTTCAATGAAACATAGTAGGTGCTCCATAAATGTTCTTGATAGATGTTCATGAGAAAAGTGGGCTCCAACAGAACACTGTGGTAATGAACCACACCCGAAGAAGACATGTTTGCAAAGCCAGCTCATGACTCCTGGCTGCAGAAAGTGGATGTCCTCTCTTCATGGAGTTCTTTCTGTTGGGTTTTCAGGGCCTGTTCCTCTCTACAACCCACTTCTCAATTGTCAGGGGTCATGAGCCTTGAGGGGCAGTTAGGTGCTAGAGTGGATAAAGTTCTGGGCTAGGAGTCAGGAAGTTCAAATCTGGCCTCAGGCATTTACTAGCTGTGTGACCCTGGGCAAGTCACTTAGCCCTGTTTGCCTCAGTTTTCTCTTCTGTAGAAATGAGCTCAAGAAGGAAATGGCAAACCATTCTAGTATCTTTGCAAGAAAACCTAAACGGGGTCATGAAGACGCAGATAGGACCGAAACAACTGAGCACGACGAAGATGACGACAAAATGCTTTTTGAGGCTTCTTCCTTACTCAGTGGACTGTTGTTTATCTTTGTCTGGAGGGCGTATGTCTGCTCCACACTGGATGCAGTTTCTCCTACTAGCCAGTTGTCCTCCAAAGCTACGTTGTCAGTGTGCTTTCTCTTTTCCCTTCTCCTTCCTTTTACTCCTTCCCCTTCCCCTTCCTCCTGTAGAATGTTTCATCGTAGTCGCTGGCTTGCAGAATCGCGGAACTCTTAAGATTTTTTTTAAAGACAGTTATTGAACACCTTGGTGATCCCAAATGTGGCTAGAATTATCCCCTTCTCGACTAAATTTAATTGGTGTTCTAAGCGGGGCTCAAAGCATATATGACATCTTTTTTACCCATTGAAACCTGTTCACATATGGCTGCATTCTGGGACTATGTCAGCTTTGGGAGTGAGTAATTACATTCCCTTTTTCTTACACACTGCGCATGTGTAGATGTTCTGAGGTAGATTAATTATTGTGGATTGATTGGATATCTCTTTGGAAAACACAACCATGAAGCATGATTGTCAAGTTAAAAAAAATTTTTTTTCCCAAGGAGACAGGAGAATCCTCCAAACTTTTCTAAATGAATTTAGGTACAGTAGTAACTTATCATAATCTATTTGTATGGATCATGTCATGGGGAATTACTTTTTTTTTCTTTTTTTTTTTGGAGGGCAATTGGGGTTAAGCAACTTGTCTAAGTTCACACTGCTAGTAAATGTGTCAAGTGTCTGAGGCCGGATTTGAACTCAGGTCCTCCTGACTCCAGGGCTGTGCTCCATCCAGAATTCCACCTAGTTGCACTTTATCAATTCCCTTTTAATGAAACCTTGATAATTAAGTCCCCTTTGATAGGTCCCAAGATAGACTAAATTCTTCTCTAGTAAGTAATATGATAGTGAGATTCCAGGGCAGATTTAATATGATGCCAATTTGCTTATTATTAGAATTACAAAAGTGCAAAACTACAATTGTAATTTTTAAAAAGTAATGATAGCAAAATGAAGGGTTTGCCTGACTTTCTATTTCATTTTTCTACAGAAGAACACAAAGGAATCAAGCTTCCAGAGCAGTTTAATCTATGATTATGAAATCATTTTGGCTAGAGTAGTTTAAATTCCAGCCTGCAGTTCCCAAGGAGATTATGCTGAAGAACACATATGTTGTGTCACCAACTAGGAACAGTTCTGTCTGGAAATCACTGTCAGTGCTCCTGGAGGACTGTTCTTAGGACTGTAGTTGTAGGTAGGAAAAGATCCCCATGGCAGCTGAAATTCTGGATTGCTATGAATCGCTGCAGGTTTTTCCTGGTCATGTCTGAAGGGCTATGACCCAACAGGGGACAGTGACAAAGAAGGGGAAGGACTTTCAGCATTATGACTTTCTTTAGGGAATGTGCTTTTCACTCTGACTTCAGAGTCAGGGGAGACCTGACCCAGGTATAGGACCATAGATTCAAGGTGGGGAGGGACTTCAGAGGTCACTAGTCCAACACCGTTACTCTGCCTTCATCCCCTGCCCCATTTTATAGAAGAGGAAACTGAGACTTGGGGAGGGCAAGTTATTTATAGGTAGTAAGGGGTGGGATTTGAATTCAGGTCTTCTGACTTTAGAGCTCCACCATACCCTTCCTCATACCATACCTCCCACAGTGTCATTATCCTTGGGCCTCTCCCATTTGAGTCAAAGTGGGAAGGGGGAAAGGAAAAGGGCCTGTGAATGGGCTCAATCTTTAAACTCCAGGCTTTGGGACTTCAGCCATCCATCATCTACCTCACCATCCCTCTTCAAATTCCTGCCAGTTAGGGTAAGGTAGGGGATGAGGAGGTATCTTACCAGCATGGGAAGGGAGGTCCTGCTGTAAACACAGACTACCTCCTCACCTACTGGGGAGCCCAGACCTGTCATCCTGATTCTGGGTTTCTCAAAGAGCCTTGGAAGGAGATGAGTACTGAAGGCCACTTCTGGGGGAGGGGAATGACTATATCTGGCCCAAGATGTGTTCCTTTATGTCAGTATCTCCCTCAGCTGGCCACACACACAATAGGGAAAGGACCTCTCCTTTAGGTGAAGCTCAGGACAGACAAGTTCCCTGCTCACTTATTTTTACTGCTTTTGTGGATATTCCATACACTTTGCTGTCTTTTGTCTGGAGTCCAGCCTCACCTAGCATTGAGACTGTTGTACCAGATCCCATGCAGAGAGAGGCCTGTTAGAAATAACTATCTTACCAAGAATTCAACCTGGCCATGAGTGCATTTAGAAAAAAAAAATTATTTCACCTCATTCAGACAGGTGACTTGATCTCTAATCCAAAAAGGGCCAGGTGCAAGCACACTGTTAAGATCCTTACAAAAACCCTTTTACAATTTATCCAGATTCAAATATCTCACCTTGAATCCCATTGGTCAGCATTCCAGGGTTCACTAAACCCCACCCTCTTATTGCATCTTCCAATTTCCACATTTCAATCCCCCTACCTTCCCACATACTTTATTCTTTATATTTTTCGTCTATTTGTCAGCATCAGGAATAGCATGAGAGAGGAATTTCCAATGCTAAGGGAATTGAAAAAAGCTGTGAGTCTGGAGATTTGAACTCAGGATGTCAGTGATAAAAGTCCCATTATCTGAGACCCTGTCTGGGTTAATAGACCTCATCCTCATCCTTTGTGAATGAGACCTGGCCTGGAAGTTCTTTTGATATGCAGGTAGAGGTCTTCTCAGAACAAAGAAAATGACTCGATATTCTGATTTTCTGACTGCGAATATCTCCCACAGTGCCCTCTACAGGCAGTTTAGTTTCTGACATCAGCCACCAGTATGACCTCAAATCATGTTTTCACATAAGTTCTGTGGAAACAAAATTCAGTCATACCTTACAGGCCTGAAGGAAAGGAAAGAGGGGATGGATGAACAAGTGTTGAACTTTCCTACATTCACCATCCTAGACCGGCAATATTTGGCCTAATTAGTACCTAATTAGTGAGAACAGTCAAAATAGGAAGGAATTGTTTATAAATCTGGTACTTTTTCCAACATAAGACTCCTATATAAATGCCCCTTGCCTCCATGTCGTCTCCTCAGATTCACTTCTTAACCCTACAACCTGGCTTCTGACCTCATCAATGGACTGAAATTGCTTTTTTCTAAGGTTGACCAATTTCTTAGTTACTAAATCTTCTATAGTTTTTTCTCATTTCTCATTCTAGACCTTGCTTTAGTTTTTTTTAATATATATTTTTTAAACTTTATTAAAAAAGTTGTGAGTTTCCAATTCTGTCCCTCTGTCTTTCTCTCTCCCCTTTTATTTATTTATTTATTTATCTCCCTCCCTCTCTCCCCCTTTTATTTTAGCTTTTGACGGTGTAGGCCACCTCCCTCCTGTTGGGTATTCTCTCCTCCCTCAACTTTTTGCCATTGCTCCTTCCTGGTCTTTTCTTCCCTGTTCAACCTCTTTCTCTTAGTTTCTTTTATTGTATTATCTACCCATATCACTCTCCTAACTAGGGACGTATCCCTGGGGCCACTTCTCTTTAATAGCTATACCTTCTCTCTAGGTGATCTCATTAGCTCCCAGGAGTTTGATTAGAATCTTTTTGTGGGAGGGGCCTTATATATCCAGGTCTCATTTTTCGAATTACAGACCCGAACCACCAATTGACCAGTTGGACATCTCCAATTAGATGTCTGAGAGATATCACAACTTTAACATGTCCACCAAAATAAACTTTCGTCATGTCCCCATCTCAGGTCCACTTCTGCTGGACCCCAAAGGCCCTGAACTGGAGCCTAGCTCTCCAGAGCTGCGCACTCATCCCAGTACAATCCCTCATTGTCTGAACCTGGCCCCACTCCAGGCTGTTTGCCACTCTTCCTAGACTCCATCTAGACTTCTCTGTTACCTTGGGGCAGCCCAGCCTATTGGCCACTCCTGGATCACATCCAACTCTTCCCAGTCTGTATAAAAGGTCCATCTTGCCCTCCACCAAATTGCTCAGATCCTTAAAATCTCACCCACCCCAACTGGTGTTTTAATAAACCTTGTCTCTGACTGAAAGAAGGCTTAAGGTGAATTCTTTTGAGGCAGAACCCACACCTTTTTCCGTTGAATTTTGGGGTTCCTGGAACCCCTAGACTGCAACAATACTTTCAACTATTTCTTTTGATCTTATCTTTTCCAGTCTCTCAGGTTCACAGTCTTGGAAAACACCTTTGACACTTTCATTTCCCTTTATGTACAAACACTTGCCATGGTTTACCAAATCTGCATCCACAAAATCTCTTACTCCTGTCCCTCGCTCTCCATTCTCAGGCTTCTGTACCACTTCAGGCCCTCATCCCTTGTGCCTGTACTATTGGATAGCCTCCTAACTGGTCTTCCTGTTTCTAATTTCTCCTCTCTGCTCTGCATCCTCCTATGAGCCTGCCAAAATGAACTTTCCAAAGCACAAGTCCAACCATGACATCCCCCTACTCCAAAATCTCTATTTCCCTTTTGCCTCCAGGCTGAAATACAACGTCTCTAGTTGACCTTTAAAGCCAGGGCTACCTTTTCCAGGTTTATCTCTTCATGTCCAGCCGGATGAATCTGTCCATGCCTGTGTGCACACAGGCTGGTCTCTGGGCTGAGAGTAACACTCTTTACTTATAATCTCTAGTTTCTAGATCTGGATCTAGATCTATAATCATAGTTTACCTATAACTTCCAGTGTCCCTTTTGAATAAAGCAAGTCTTGTGCCACCTCGTACAAGAAGCTTATTTTGGTTGCCTTGGTGCGTTCTTCTGCTTCAAATGACCATTTATATACTTACCTGTTTACATGTTGTATCACCTGAATTTAATGTAAGCTCCTTGAGGGTAGGCACTACCACTAGTTTTGTCTTTGTATTAAAAGTGCATATAGATCTGAGAGAGGACTGGCCAAATTCGGGCCCAGCCTCGGGAATATGAATAATATTGTCTGCTTGCAGTCCCTTCCCCTCTTCCAGATGCAGCAGCAGACAGAGACACCCCCCCCCAAATCTTTACCCCTCCCCTTTCTACTACCTCTCCCCCAGACTCCCCAGCCACCAATAACTGCTCTTAGGACTAGGTACTCATTTGGCCAGTTCCCAGTCACTTAGTGATAGGGACAGAAGCTGTGGTTTCATCAGTGTAGGGATTTCCTAGGGGAAGAAACTCCCTCTACCAATGCAGGTCGATATATTCTCATCTATGCTGCTGGTGGTTCAGCAGACAGAGCACTGGACTTGGAATTAGAAAGGCCTGAATTCAAATTCTACTTTAGACACTTACTAACTGGGAGATCTTGGGCAAGTCATTTAACTTTAGTTTTATCAACTGTAAAATGGGGGTAATAATAGCATCTACCATTCAGGGTTGTCGTGAGGATCAACTAAGATTATATTTAATAGAGCAGCAGTCATATGAATGTCTGCTCCCTCCCCATCCCTCCAAATTCAGCATAGAATATTAGAGTTGCTTATGGCATTGATTTGTCCAGAGGCAGACTTCTGGTATGTGTCAGAGGTGGGATGTGAATCAGGTTCTCCTGGATTCAAGGTTAACTTTCTATTCAGTATTCCGCACCTCCTCTCCCATACTCAATAACAAGATGGTTGGATTGGATTTTATTGGAAACCACTAGTGGCTAGATCAGGGGTGGGGAATCTGAAGCCTTGAGGGCACCTGTGGCCCTGTAGGTCCCCAAATGTGGCCCTTTGACTGAATCCAAACTTCATAGAACCTTTAATAAAAGGATTTGTTCTGTAAAACTTGGGCTAGGTCAAAAGGCCATGCCCAAGGACCTCGAAGGCCTCATGTGACCTCGAGGCTGCAGGGTCCCCAGCTCTGGACTAGATGTTCAATGGGGGAAGAGTGGCTTTCCAACTTTTGATTTTGTGTCATGTTCTTATTCAGTTGTGTCCAACACTTTATGAGTCCATTTGGGGTTTTCTTGGCAAAGATATTGGTATGAGTTTGCCATTTCCTTCTCCAGCTCATTTTACACATGAGGAAACTGAGGCAAACAGGGTTAAGTGACAAGTCCAGGGTCACACAGCTAGTAAGTGTCTGAGGAAGGATTTGAATTCATGAAGATGAGTCTTCCTGATTCCAAGCCCAGTGCTCTATCTACTGCACCACCCAGCTTCTATATAAATATGTGTGTATATATATGTATCTATATAAATATGTGTGTATATATGTATGTATACACACATGTATATATATATTGTGTGTGTATACAAGCACCTATATATACACACATAGTGTAGATTACACAATTATTAAAAAAATTATAAAAAAGGACTTTACTGCCTGAAAAAGTATGTATCTCTAATTCTATCTATCATATCTGTCTGTCTGTCTATCTATCTATATGCAAACACACACATACATACATACACAGATACATACTTTTTTTAGGCAGCAAAATCCTCATGGATAATTTGCACTGGTACAATTTACTCATGCAAATTGTGGTCTGGTCTTGGTAATACAAGGGCTGTTCTCTTGGGATCACTTGGAAGTGAACATGTGACTGTTGATCTGCAGCAGATAACTTAATCTCATCTCCATATGTACAGACTTGTGGTTTTTGATTTTCATGTAGAACAGTGAAGGCACAGCTGCAGCACTTTTATTTGTAGTTCTGTGCTCTCATTTCAGGCTGGAAAAGTGGGGAAAGCAGTTCTTTCTCTTTTTATTTATTTATTTAGCTAGAAAACTCCCTGCAGATAACTGCAGAAATGTCAGGAAGGCACAGGATGTGAACTCCAGTGCTTTCAAAAGAGCTCAAGTGCCTACGTTGTTTCATGTCTGTGTACTCTACCATTCAGTCTGATAACTGAGAAAAGGGGTGCTTTGTTACTTCTGCTTTTCTTGGAAAGTCTGGGGTGAGGAAAACCTCTGCATTGACCAAGCACGAGAAGAACAGGTAATATGTCTGATTTTAGTTCATTATAAAGTTTTTTAATAAGCAGAATTCTGCATCACAGACATATGTCATTCTATAAAAAGAGTAGACATATGCTTGCCTGATGTACTTTATTGCTTTGAAATTCAGTGAGTACAGAATTAAGCTTTAAACGTGATGATTGAAAAGCAGTTGTCTTTATTAAATAGACAAAGACAGATGGCTTTGTGATCTGAAGCGTTTTGACCTATTTATAATGATGCAGAACACATTGATACTGAGGAATAGAAATGGACGGAAGGGAGTTGTTCCCATTCAGATGATATTCCAGATAGAATCTTTCATGTTCCACTTGTTGTTCTTCTGATCACTCCTCTACATGGTAACTATGTAATATCACATTGTCTTATCTTATCAGGCTACATAGTCCGTTCCTAGATATCAAACAATCTTCCCACCCTGTTGGTACCTTTAGATTATTATGAAAATTATACCCTCCCTTAGTCCCCTTGTATGAAAATTTTTTCTTCTAGGGTTCAAAAAATAGTTTCCATATGTGCACAAGAACTGAAAGACTAATTCCTACTATGTCCTGTGCCTCTCTCTCTCTCTCTCTCTCTCGCTTTTTGGAGGGCAGTTGGGGTTAAGTAACTTGCCCAAGATTACACGGCTAGTTTTTTTGTGTGGGTGTTAAGTGTCTGAGACAGGAACCAAACTCAGGTCCTCCTGACTCCAGGGCTGGCGCTTTACTCACTGCGCCACCTAGCTGCCCCCTTTTTTTAAGGAAGGGCTTATAGACTGATCAGTTCAAAGCAGTTTTACAAGAGGACCCTTTTTTAAAAAAATCATTCAACTCCTTGTTTTTAACAGTTAAGGAGAAGAGTCAGAATGAATTCAGTAAAACATATTTTCTGCTAGTTCTTAAGGACTTAGTCAGTTCTTTTGTCTCCACAGATTCCTCCTAAGAAAAGGAATATTCTTTCTTGGTTAACATTTATAAGTTATCTCACTTTCACAGCAAATATTTTTGAGCTTCTAGCATACCTGAGGCATTGTGAGCTATGGTAAAGAAGATGAAAACATAATTCCTGCTCTCATAGATTTCATAATCTAGGTGAAGGAGATCAGATTTATATAGATAGAAAACAAAGCAAAATTTATACTACAAAGTACAAAAAGACAACAGAATAAAGAATGGAATGAAATACCTTTCACAAAGATGGCTCAGGGTAGAATTATTTTTTTTTTTTGAGGGGAGAGGGCAGGGCAATTGGGGTTAAGTGACTTGCCCAAGGTCACACAGCTTGTAAGTGTGTCAAGTGTCTGAAATCACATTTGAACTCAAGTCCTCCTGGCTCCAGGGCTGGTGCTCTATTCAATGCACCACCTAGCTGCCTCAGGGTAGAATTCTTAACCAAATAATAGAGAGAGCTAATCATAAAAGAGAAAATAAACAAGTTAGGCTATTTAAAATTAAAACGCTTTTGTATGAAAAAATCAATGCAGCAAAGAGTAAAAAGTGAACCTTTATTTTTTTGAGGAAAAACACTGTTTCAGATATCTCTGATCAGTGTGTAATACAAGATACAGAGGGAATTAACACAAATATGTAAGAGTGAACCATTCTCTAATATAAATAAATTCTTGAAGGATTTGAAGGAACAAGAATTCTAAGCTATACATAACCACAGGAAATTTGTTCCACATAACTTAGGACAAGAGAAATGCAAGATAAAGTAATTCTGAGGCATGTTAAATGGACAGAAAATAGCCCTGAGAATTGTCAGATACAGTGAATTTTCCCCTTAGCATGGATGCTTTAGAACTTTATTTCCACTCTCTCCTTTACAATTTTTTTTTAATTAAAAATTTTTTTTTCAGAAATTTAATTACTTTTTCAGAATTTAATTACTTTTTAATTACTTTTCCAGATTCAATTTAATTACTTTTTCAGAAATTTAACTACTTAAATTTAAGAATTAAAAAAAAAGTTTTTAAGGGGGCAGCTAGGTGATGCAGTGAATAGAGCTCTGGCCCTGAAGTCAGGAGGACCTGAGTTCAAATTCAGCCTCAGACACTTAACACAAAAACTAGCCATGTGACCTTGGGCAAGTCACTTAACCCCAATTGTTCTTCAAGAAAAAGAAGGCAAAAAAAAGTTTAAAAAAAGTTGTTTATTTTTAACATTCTTTTTTTAAAATTTGAGTTCTAAATACTCTCCTTTCCTAAATTCTATCCCCCCACTCACTGAGAAGGCATGCAATATAATTTCAATTATACATATGAAATCATGCAAAACATTTTCATGTTCGCCATATTTTTTAAAAAGCAAGAAAAAGAAAGAAAGTGAGAAAATTTTACTTCACTTTGCATTCAAAGTTTATTAGTTGTCTCTCTGGAGGTGGATAGCATTTTTTTTTGGTCATGATTCCTTTGGAATTGTCTTGGATCATTGCATTGATCAGAGTAGCCAAGTCTTTCATAGTTAAAACATTGGTGGCACTCTGCACAATAATCTCCTGATTCTTATCACTTCACTTACATCAGTTCATATAGGTCTTATCATGTTTTTCAGAAACTACACCCTTGTCATTTCTCATAGTGCACTAGTACTACATCACAATCATATGCTAATTTGTTTAGCCATTCCCCAGTTAATGAGTATACCTTTGAATATCATTTGGGCTTTTTTTTTTTGCCACCACAAAAATAGCTGCTATAAATATTTTTGTGCAAATAGGTCCTTTTCCTTTTATTTCTTTGGGACACAGATCAAGTAGGGGTATTACTGGGTCAATATGCACGGTTTTATAACCCTTTGGGTGGAGTTCCAAATTGTTCTCCAGAATGGTTGGACCAGTTCGCTAGTCCACCAATACTTCATTAGAGTATCTATTTTTCCCTCATCCCCTCTAGCATTTATCATTTCTATTAGGTGTGAGGTGGTACTTCAGAGTTGTTTTAATTTGCTTTTCTCAAATAATGATTTAGATTATTTTTTTTTCATGTAACTACAGATAGGTTTGATTTGTTTTTCTGAAAACTGCCGGTTTATATTCTTTGATCATTTATCAATTAGGGAATGACTCTTCTTTTTTATAAATTTGACTCAATTCTATACTCAGTATATATTTGAGAAATGAGGCCTTTATCAAAGAAACTTCCTATAAAATTTTTTGATATTTATTTCATTGTCTATGGTACCTTTCAGAAAAAATGTAGTTTCCCTGATTATCTCTTCTAATTAGATCTATTTTTGCTTCTACTTTGTCTGAGATCATGATAGCTACCCTTACCTTTTTTAAAGTTTAGCTGAAGTATATAAGATTCTTCTCCAGTCCTTTACTTTTAACTCTGTGTGACTTTTTGTTTCAAATGTGTCTCTTGTAAACAATATATTGTTGGATTCTGTTTTCCAATCCATTCTGCTGTTTCCATTTTATGGGTGAACTCATCCCATTCACATTCAGAGGTATGGTTACTAGCTGCATTTTCCTCCATTCCATTATCTTCTGTTTCTTCCTCTCTCTTTCTCTTTTTATCCTGTACCTCCTCAAAAGTCTATTTTGCTTCTAACCACTGCCTCCTTAATTTGTCCTCCTTTTTATCACCCTCTACCCCCTATTTCCCTATTAGGTAAGTTACATTTATATACACAAATGAGTGTGTATATATAGTCTTCCCTCTTTGAACCAATTTCTGTGAAAGATTCAAGCATTGCTGGCTACTCCTTTATTTCCCCCTCATTGCAAAAGCTTTTCTTTGTGTGCCTTTGTTTTTTTTAAATATATTTTTAAAAATTTATTTTTAGTTTTCAACATTCATCTCCACAAGATTTTGAGTTACAATTTTTTCTCTCCCCGTCTTTCCCCCTCCCAGCAAGTTACTGAATGCCCCTCCCACAGTCTGCTCTCTCTTATATCCTCCCTCTTCACTCCCCTCTAACTTTCTAGTAGGACAAGATGGGTCTCTATACCCTAGTACCTGTATATCCTATTTCCCAGTTGCATGCGAAAAACCAATTTTTAAACATTTGTTTTTAAAACTTTGAGTTCCAGATTTTTTCCCCTTCTTCCTTCCTCACCCACCCCCACTGGGAAGACAAGCAATTCAATATAGATTGTTGATGTGTAGTCACCCAAATCACCTCCATAGCAGTTATATTGTGAAAGACCAACTACACTTCCCTCCATCCCTTCCCGCTCCCTACCCACTCCACCTTCTTCCTCAACCACATCACCCTTCAAAAATGCTTGCCTCTAACTACCCTCTCCCTGAATCTGCCCTGCCTTCTATCCTCTCCTCTTCTATCCCCTCCCCCTTCTATCCTGTAAGGTAAGATACCCAATTGATTGTGTGTTATTCCCTCCTTAAGCCAAATTCAATGAAAATCAGGTCGTCCCATTCCCATTCACCTTCCTGCTCTTCCCCTCCATTGTAACAGTTATCTCTTGCCTCTTTTATATAAGACAATTTACCCTAATCGATCGCTCCCTTTCTTCTTTTCATAATAAATTCCTCTCTCACCTCTTAATTCTCTTTTTTAGATATCGTTCCTTCATATTCGTCCCTGTGCCCTTTGTCTATGTATATGTGAACATACAAATGCCCACACTCACATATATGTTTATATACCCATATATCCTCTTAAGAATACATATGTGTATATGTATGTATACCTGTATGTGTATAGATCCAAAAGCGCAAAAGCGCTCAGCCTCTGAATGGTCTCTTGGTCCCCCTACAATATGCAGACCAGAAGCTCTGAAGCAGTCACACAGCAGTGACTGCAGCCGCCACATCTCCTCCTCTTTTCACTCCAGGGGTAGCCGCCAGACCGCACTCTTCTACCCTCCCCTAGACCAACCAAGTTCCACACTGACCTTTAACTTTGTCTTTGGCATTAATGAATTGAGAGGTCTGGAAACCACTACAGCTGCTGGTGATTTACTCTCATGAAGTCTGCTCTAGCCACAGATTGTTGGGGCCACCCTGGGGCTAAAACTGCGGCTGGCGGGGGGGCTGGGCTTGACTCCCAGTGAGCTTCGATGGATCCTTCCTGCTGGCCTGCCAGGCTGTCTGCAGTGAGAGATTTGTTTCTCTCTGTCACTTTGTGGGTTCTGCAGCTCTAAAGTTTGTTTAGAGTCATTTTTACATGTGTTAGAGGAAGTGGGAGCAGGAGCCCCACGGAAGTCCTGTTTCTACTCCACCATCTTGGCTTCGTCCCTCTGGTGTGCCTTTCTTATGGGAGAAAACTTTCCCTATTCTACTTTTGCTTCTGCCTTCTCCAGGTGTGTCCCTCTTTCTCACTCCATTTTTTTGGGAGATCATTCCCACATAATTGACTCATATTCATGCCCTCTGTCTATGTAAACTCCTGTTCTAATAGTAATAAAGTTCTTAGGGGCTCCATGTGTCATCTTCTCATATAGGAAAGTAAAATGTTTGACTCTGTTGAGATACTTATGATCACTCTTTCATGGCTACCTTTTTATGTTTCTCTTAAGTCTTCTGTTGAAATGTCAGATTTTCTATTTAGCTCTGTTGTTTTCATCAGGAATGCTTGAAAGTCCTCTTTTTCATTAAATATTCATCCCCCCTCCTCCCCCCCCGCCAAAGGATTATTCTCAGTTTTGTTGGGTTGCTTGGTTGCCATCTGTCCTTCATTCTTGAAGGGGACCAAAATGACATCATTGTGCTAGAGTCAAGTTTCACTGTATCCTGCTGTGGCTGATCAGACCAGTAGGAGATCAGGATGCTCTACCACAGGTCGGGTACAAATAGTCCATGTGAACATTTGAGATGGATACTCTAAACTTGTACATCCTGCTTTTTGTTTGAGCTGTTTCAATGCTGCTTTGCTCATAGAGCGTAGCACCTTCTCTGATATGGCACACCATGCTGGGTGGTCCTGTGCCAATGTTTTCCATGTCACACCATCAATTCCAGAGTTCTTAAGGGAGACTTTGAGAGTATCCTTGTATCAATTCTTCTGACCACCATGTGAACACTTGCCCTATGTGGGTTCTCCACAAAAGTCTTTTTGACAAGCATACATTTTGCATTTGAACAATGTGATCAGCCCATCAGAGTTGTGCTTTCTGAAGCAGAGTATGATGCTCGGCAGTTTAGTTCAAGTAAGGACCTCAGTGTCTGGTACCTTATCCTGCCAGGTGATCTTCAGAATCTTTCTAAGACAACATGGCACTGGCAGATTGTCCAGGTTTCACAGGCATACAACAATGAGGTCAGCATCACAGCTCTGCAGACTTTTCAGTTTGGTTTCAGTTTTGTTGAGTGGGCAATTCTTGACTATAATCCTAGTTCCTCTGCATTCCCTCGTTTAATGTGGAAGCTACTAAATTTTGTATCCCTACTGTGGCTCCACAGTATTTGAAGTATTCCTTTCTTGCTGCTTGAAGTATTTCCTCTTTGACCTAGGTGCTCTGAAATTTGGCTATAATATTCCTGAGAGTTTTAATTTTGGGATTTCTTTTAGGAGGTGATTGGTGGAGTCTTTCAATTTCTATTTTACCTTCTGGATCTAAGATAGCAAGGTATTTTTCCATGATAATATCTTGAAATATGATGTGTAGACTCTTTTTTTGATCATGACTTTCAGGTATTCTAATAATTCTTACATTATCTCTCCTTGATCTATTTTTGAGACCAATAGTTTTTCCTATGAGATATTTAACATATTGTCTTAATTTTTCATTCTTTTTACTTTGTTTTATTGTTTCTTAATGTCCCGTGGAGTCATAGTCTTTCTAGTCATTCTACTTGCTCCATTCTAATTTTTAAGGAATGATTTTTTTTTGTGAGCTTTTGTACCTCTTTTTCCATTGGCCAATTCTGCTTTTTAAGGAGTTCTTTTCTTCAGTGAATTTTAGTGCCTCTTTTACCAAACTGTTAATTTTCTTTTCATAATTTCCTTGTGTAACTCATTTTTTTTCCCAATTTTTCTTCTACCACTCTTATCTCTTTCTTTAACTGTTCCAGGAATTCTTCTTGGACTTGAGTCCAATTAACATTTTTTTTAGGCTTTTTGTAGCTATTTTCACATTGTCTTCTGATTTTATGTCTTGGTCTTCCCTGCCACTGAAGTAACTTTTTATGGTCAAATTCTTTTTTTTGCTTGTTTGTTTTGTTTTGTTTTCTTTTTTTGTTTTTGTTTTTTTCTTTGTGGAGGGGAGAAAGCAGAAAAATTGGTGTTAAGTGACTTAACCCAAGGCCACACAGTTAGTAAGTGTTTAAGTGTCTGAGGCCGGATTTTCACTCAGGTCCTCCTGACTCCAGGGCTGGTGCTCTATTCACTGTGCCACCTAGCCACCCCTGTTTGTTTGTTTGCTAATTTTCCAGCTTATTTCTCTTTTTTTCCCTTTAATTCGATGAATTTATTCATTTTTCATTTTCAACATTCACTTCCATAAGTTTTTGAGTTTTCAATTTTCTCCTTTCAATTTCCCTCCTTTTCCCCCTACATACACATTCATATTAAACATATTTTCACACTAGTCATGTTGTAAAGAAGTATTAGAACCAATGGGAGGAACCATGAGAAAGAGGAAACGAAACAAAACCACAAAAGAAAAGGAGAGCAAACGCTCTGCTTGGATCTGTATTTGGGCTCCAGAGTTCTTTCTCTGGAAGCTATAGCATTGTCCATCTTTTGGAATTGTCTCAGATCCTTGCATTTCCAGTTCATTTCTTAACTTTAAGCTTTATGTTAAAGTTAGGCTCTGCTCACCTCGGGATGGGGAGGCACTGTCCTCAACTGCAGCTTTTTCCATGGTGCTATTTTCAGAGCTGGTTCTGGGGCTGAAAGTTTTCAGTGCTTACAAGGTGGTGTGATTCAAGGAGAGGTATAACCACTAATCTCCTGGCCTGTGCTCTGGTCTTTACCCAGGAAGGGCCCCCAACCCCCTGCAGCTACTGGCCCTCCTCTTTATCTTGGAAATTCGGCCAGGGCCCCTCCTCCCCTGTGACCAACCAACTGCCAGCACTCCTCCCTGCCCTAGAACTGAGCCCCAGAGTGGCAAATGGTCAGTAGAATTGCTAATCAGTGCCAGCTGTACCCAGCAAAGGGTCCCCTGCCATCTCCTTCTGATCAGTTGTCTGACCACCTTATTGTCTCTGGGTTTAGAGTTCTGAAGCTGTTGCGGATGTGACTGCTGTTGCTTCTGTCTTCCTAGATGTGGGCTTTGGACAGGCCTCTACCCTATGTCACAAGCTTCTCCTGTCAACCTTCTAAGCTTTCTCAGGCTAGAAAAATGTCTTACCCTGACCTTTTGTTGGCTGTCACTCCAAAATTTGATTTGAGGGATATACTTTGAAGTTGTTTAGAGGGGAATATTGAAAGAGTTCATCTGGGTTGCCTTTCATCTGCCATCTTCCTCAGATGATTATTTCTACCCTCACATGGAAAAAGAGAGAGCAAGAGTCCAGAAATGAAGGAATGGATCCAAGTAAGGGGTTTAAAGACAGAAGCTGATGCCCGAAGCAGAAGTTTGGACTTCGGAAGTAAGAGAACTCTAAGGGAGTGTAAGTGTGTAAACTTTCTGCAGTTTCAGTGGGGTACAGATCTGGGTTCTTTTTCTTGTTTTGATTTAAATTAAGACTGAGTCTCTCCATTTTGCCCAGGCTGAAATTACAGGAGCTACTAGTGGTCCTGATATCACTGATTGGCATAAGAATGTGGACTGGGTGATCCACCACTCCGGAGGCTCATCACATTGATGCCAAACATATTCTTAATGGGCTTAGCCCACTGAGGCTCAGCACTCCTGAGCTCCAGAGATCCGCTAGTCTCAGCCTTCCGTGGTAGCTAAGAGTGTAGCCAGCCATACTCTAGCCAGGGGTTAAAGCTTAGCTAGAGAAGGTGGTGACTACTGACAAGGGACCAGGGAAAGTGGCCAGAAGAGGGCAGGCTCAGGGAGCACAGCACATAGAGTAAGGTCCTTAAGCAGGAGACTTTATCTAAGTGAGGAGATAGGGGTGGGACAAATTCTTCAGCAGCTGCCAGCTAGGCATGCTGAGAGAGCTCAAGATTTTGGCTTCCCCAGAGGTATCTGCAGCCCTCCTCTTGTAGACAGCTGGCTCTGTGATGACAAAGGTTCTGGGACTTCCTGATGGTGTCTCTGGTCACTGTGGTCACCTGTTGAAGCTCATTCTTTCTTTTCACTCTCCACCTCAGCTGCTGCTTCCCTTTGGGCCCGTTTTCCTATTTCTCACACTCTGGTACTGCTTTATCACTGTCACATTCTCTTCCTGATCCTGTCTCAACCTAAAGCTGCGACATCTGTTGTTCTGTGGTCAGATGGTTTCTGTCGCTTCACTAAACATCTTGTGTGATCCTCAAAGGCTTCAGAAAGAAGGTACAAATCTTCCCTTTCTTCTCCTGAAGATAATTCAAGCGCAGAGATCCAAACTCCCTTGCTTCTTACTAACGGTTTTTGTTGTGTCTATAGCCTTGCCACAGCTCAATAGCCCTTCCTTCAGAAAGCAGCAAGCAAGTTCTAGGATCTCCCCTGTAGTGTTGAAAACTCCCCTTTATGATGTTTGGCAGAGCTGGGCAGGTTTAGAGCTGCTGACGTAACCCTGGCTGACGAAAGGCAGAATCTTTGCCCTGAATCCCTGCAGTAGGGCTGTTATGCCTTCTTTTGCCTTTCAGACAAGGGGCTGAATTAGAGACCAGAGCAGCTATTTGGAAAAGGATAGCCAATCTGAGACTGTGAAGTCAGGATGTCCACTCCTCCTTACAAGGCTAACCAGTTCGTACGTGGGCTTGTTTTGGGCAAAGACTTTAACAATACAGCCTGGGCAAGAAGTTCTCTGCCTCCAGAGGCAGCAGAAAATGATGCATAAAGTGGCTGTTTGTTGAAGGGGCAGAGGTCATTGGAGCCCCACCCTCAGAGCATCAACACGGTACCTGTTACTGCTGGCCCAGGTGGAAGAGATTGGAGGCTTGCTTCTGGAAAGCCAATACAGGGTATAAGAGAAGGATGGGCAGATATTTTGGCTGTTTTTGTTCTCCTTACCAGGTAGAGATAAGGGAGGCAGATACAGAGATTTTGTGGAGTTAGACTCCACCAGATATGGCAAGTGATTTGATATAAGAAAAGAGGGCAGAATCATGTCCATCAGGGTAACCCAAAGGGTAGAGCTACTCTCAGTCGACATCGGGAAGTTTGACTAGAGAGTGGATTTAGGTAAGAAGATGTCAAGTATGAGATCCAAGTGGGACATCCCTGTACTGTTTTGTATGCTAACAAATGTAGGGCAGATAATCTTATATTAATAGCTAGCTTTCGTATAGCCCTTTAAAGGTGTCAGAGCCCTTACAAATATCGTATCATTTTGTTGTCACAATGACCCTGTGAGTCAGGGGCTGTTGTTATCCCAGCTTTGCAGACGAGAAAGCTGACTTGCCCAGGGCAATATATCTAATAAGTGTCCAAGGCTACATTTGAACTCAGATCCTCCTTATGCCAGCTTCCTCTTATCACAGGGGTACATAGGAGCCTTCAATGTAGGATAATGTTGAAAAATGTATATCCAGGTTGGAGTAAGTTGGATGACTTTTGTTTTGTCTTCTTTGTCATGACAGGCAGGGGTGGGGAACTTGCGGCAATGAGGGCACCTGTGGCCCTCTAGGTCCTCAAGTGTGGCCCTTTGACCGAATACAAACTTCACAGAACAAATCCCCTTAATAAAAGGATATGTTCTGTAAAACTTGGACTCAGTCAAAAAGGCCGCACTTAAGCATCTAGAAGGCCGCACATGGCCTTGAGGCTACAGGTTCTCCACTCCTGGACTAAGGTTTTCTTGGTCCATCATAAAAGATCAACGAGGTAAAAACTTTTACTTTTACCAGTTAAACAAACCAAGTTCCCCAATGTCCAGACTAAGTCTTGGAAGTAAAGAGGGTGCTTTGTAAAGTTTCATGAAAACTTTAGGTCACTGGGGAAACCATTTAAACAAAAGACTTCACAACGTGTCCTGCTAAGTGGTCCTCTATTGTCAGTAATTCTTGATTATCTGTGTCTGTGTAAAAAGAGAGGGGGAAGAATATATATACACACACACGTATATGTACACATATGTATATATGCACATATACATATGTGTATTAAGTTTATGCATGTATATTGCATATATACACATATAAAGTACCCAGTCACTGTTACCAATTTTATGTCTGTTATCATATATATGCACATATATGCTACATATGTGCATATAAATTGTAAATATATAATATACAAATACAAATTATATTTTTATATATTAGATAAACTACATATAGATACACACATATACATGTAAATCCCCAGTCACTGTTACCAATTTTATGTCTGTTATCAGATATATGCTACATATGTGCATATAAATTGTAAATATATAATATACAAATACAAATTATACATTTTTATATATTAGATAAACTGCATATAGATACACACATATACATGTAAATGCCCAGTTACAGCTATCAGTTTTACGACAGCTACAGAGCCTTCCTTCTTTTCTCCTAACCCAGCCTGGTCCTATTGTCGGTGACCTGCATAATTGGCTTAGCTTAGCCCCT
>NW_027186324.1:12012046-12075428 GCF_028583685.1 Petaurus breviceps papuanus
GGCATTGCTGTCTACTGTCAGACAGTCACTGGGTTGGGTGCTTACTTGTTTTCATTGTGAGCAGGAATCTAGTCCTCCTGTTTTCTTTTTTTTCTTTTTTGGAGGGGAGAAGAGAGGGTAATTGGGGTTACATGACTTGCCCAAGGTCACACGGCTAGTAAGTGTTAAGTGTCTGAGGCCACATTTGAGCTCAGGCCCTCCTGACTCCAGGTCTGGTGCTCTATTCACTGCACCACCTAGCCGCCCCAATCCTCCTGTTCTCTTACAGAGATGTGCTCAGTGACCTCAGGTAGAGATGAGTCCTGCAGGAGGAAAGCTCTGCATAGGTCCCATCAGTTCTGAAAAGATGAGAGTAATAGATCCGAGGCATTCTGAGGCAGTTAGGTGCTATGATGCATAGAGTGCTTGGCTTGGAGTCAGGAAGACCTAAGTTCAAATCTGCCTTTAGATACTAACCTGGGACAAATCACCCTCAGTTTCTTCAGCGGTAAAATTGGGATAATAATAGCACCCAATGGTTGTGAGGATCAAATGAGATAATATTTGTAAATAATTGAGATATTTGTAAATGATTCCGTGCCTGACACATAGTAGGTGCTATGTAAATGCTTATTCCTTTCCTTTCCCTTTTCAGTAAGCCCCTGCTTGTCATATATTAGGACGATCATGTTTGCACAGAGGAGGGGTCTAATCTGTTGTATTAGTTACATCATGTTTATTATCTAAGCTCCCTATTGCCTTTTTTCTTCTTTATAAATGTATTTACTTTTAGTTTACAGCATTCAGTTCCACAATCCCTTGAGTTCCAAATTTTCTTCCACACTCCTCTCCCCCTCTCCCCCATGGCGGCATGCAATCTGATACAGGCTCTACAAATAACCTTCACACTAAACATTAGTCAAGTTGTAAAGAATTACAACCAATGGAATGAACAATGAGAAAGAAGGAACAGAAAAAAATGCCAGAGAGCAAGCAGCTCGCTTCAGTCTGCATTCAGACGCTGTGGTTCTTTCTCTGGATGTGGACAGCTCTCTGCATCATGAGTCTTTTGGAGCTGTCTTATAACCCTGCATTGCTGAGAGGAGCCCAGGCTATCAAAGTGGGTCATCACACATACGTTGTGTCTGTGGTTGTGTACAGTGTTCTCCTGGTTCTGCTGTCCTCACTCAGCATCGGTTTACATGAGTCTCTCCAGGTTATTATGAAGTCTGCCAGCTCCTCATTTCTTATAGCACAATGGTATTCCATTACATTCATATAGCACAACTTGTTTAGCCATTCCCCAATGGATGAGCATCCCCTTGATTTCCAGTTCTTTGCCACCACAAAAAAAGAGCTGCTATAAGTATTTTTGTACATACAGGTCCTCCCCTATTGCCTTTTAAAAGAAAAGTTACCTTTGAAAAAACCAATACTTTTATAATGAATCAACTTTTAAATTAAAAAATAATATTGAATATTTTTTTCTGACAAACTAGCAGAGTTTTGACATACTCTTCCCTTTTTCAGTGTTATGAATTACTAATTTAAAAAAATATGGATCCCTTAGCACTTTTATTTTTCTGTTCATTCAATTTAATTAAACAAACTATTGTCAAGCCTCTGTGTATGAGGCCCAGTGATATATGCTAGTTTTTTTTTTTTGGTTGTTAAGTTCTTTCAGTCGTATCCAACTCTTCATGACCTCATTTGAGGTTTTCTTGGCAAAGATACTGGGGTGGTTTGCCATTTCCTTCTCCTGCTTATTTTACAGATGAGGAAACTGAGGCAAACAGGGTTTAGTTATTTGACCAGAATCACACAGCTAGTAAGTGTCTGAGGCCTGCTTTGATACAAGAAGAGAGTCTTCCTGATTTCAGGTCTAACACTCTGTCCACTGTGCCAGCCAGCTACCCCTTACACATTTACTAGCTTCTAAGATGAAGTAAATATTTAAAGACAAAAGAGCAAAAAGCTTTTAGGAAACAATGGTAAATCTCTCAGTTTGTGGCAAGAGGTATAAAGCTCATTCTCTCTTAAAGAGATATTGGGAAAGGAATGAAAGGGAATGAAGGACCATTATGATTTGTCTCTAATTTGAATGAATTTCAGCATTGCAGAATCTATCTCAACAAGCCTTGTGCATGATTCACTCACACCCTTGGTTCTGGAATCTGTTGCTGGCTACTTATAACTGTAACCCATTCTGCTTCCATGGCAGCTGTGCCTATATAACTTTTTCCTCCCCAGGTCTTTTGGCTTCTCAGTTTCTTTTCCTATGAGTCTAAATGATGAAAAGGACTGGCTTATGAATCTGAGACAACCCCTTGGCCAGTCCCAATGTCAGGAAAAAAAACTGGAATATGCCACCAGAGAGAAATTGAAGAGAAGGAGAACCTCAGCATCCCTCTCCAGCATCCCCTTCTCTTGGTGATGGCTAGGGGACACATGACCTTATGTCAGAAGTGGAACATGAACAGAGCTTTGAAGGACTGGACATTCTAAGAGGTAGAGCATGAGTTGGGATGTATGTGGTGAACAGCAAAGGAAGCTGGTGTGGATGTCATGTAGAATGCATGAGGGGCAATAATGTGAGACCAGTCTGGAAAGATGACTTGAAGCCAGATTATGAAGGCTTTAAGTGATGATCAGAAGCGTTTGTGTTTTCTCTTGGAGACAACAGAGAAGCGTTGAAGTTTCTTGAGAATGACATGTCAGACTTGTGCTTTAGGAAGATGAATTTGGTAACTGGAGACTGGATTGTAGAGGGGGCAGTCTTTACCGGAGGAAGGGAGATCAGTTAGAAGTCTGTGGAAATTATCCAGAGGAGAGGTGATATCCATCCTGATAAGAAGGATTTTTATCATCACATATCACTGACATAATGTGAAGTGTGGTATTCATCATGCTTTCTATCTCAGTTTTTCCAGAAATGAATCTGGTAGCGTACTGAAGTTTGTTGCTTTTTACTTAGTGAATCTTTAGAATGGCAATTCTGCCAACCTTCTTATCTAGTAACTTTATTAAATAGGAAATCACTCTAATGTGTTTTGATTTGTAATTCTAGCATTTTACAGTTGGAAATTTCCTTAGAAAAATAATCTGTCCTGATCATTTTATTTACCAGATGAAGATACTGAACACTGCCTAGGTTAAATGATTAGCTTAGGGTCACAGAATACCGTAGCACCAAATGTGTAACACATTCTTTTTCTAACTGCTCAAAAACATTCTGTTCTCGACTCTTACCTTGGATCATTATTACTGGTCTAAAGTTTCTGTCATTTGTGTTTTTCCCTACTTTTTGGAAATTGGAACACTATTTGCCTATCTCATCTTTGGTTTAATAGTAGTTTCCAAATATTGCTTTTGTTCTATGTCTGCCATATTTTAAGCTTTTAAATTCTATATTCATTACAGTTATAAAATAGCTAAATTCTTTTTGGATGTTTATTCCCCAGACTCCATTATTTAAGCTATAAAAGCAACAGCATCCTTGTTTCTGCTTATATTGCTGCTTAAAAATCATATGTGTTCAACTGATTTTACCCAAAGAGGTTTATGGTAAAAGTCTATGTAGCAAAATGAGCCTGGGCAGCTCTTACTGTTGGCTGTTGCTGCTGCTGCAGCTGCCTCAGCGGCTGCAGTGTTTTGGAGAATAACTCAGGATTAGATGATATGGAATCAATTTCCACACCACATGATGTACAATCATTCATAACAAACCTTAATGATTCCTGCTGAGCTGCCCTTAGATACCATGTTGTTAACTGGCATTTTTCTCCCCCCCCATCCTTTCTTCCTCATTAGTGGCTATGACTGAAGTGCATCGACTAGGAGTGGTTCCTTGTATCTTAGCAAAAATATAAAGGAGAGGACGTGCACACTCTTGGACAAGAGGAGCCTGTGATGAGAAGTTGAATTCATGAGCTCACTGTTTTGGAGACATGGGATGTAGTCATTCTGTCCAAAATGAAGAGAGGAAATCTGAGAAAGGTAAGTCGTGTGACTATTGTTAATGAATATCAGAGGAATGTGATTTTTCTTCTCCTTTGTTTCTTAGCATTGGATCGAGGGATCCTGAGGGATTTTTATGCAAGGCCTCATGCTTTTTTTTCTTTAAGGTTTCATATTGAAGTAACCTGGAAAGCTAGCTAATAGAATGATATAACTTATTATTTATAGTGCTGTTTCAAAACATTAGCTACTAGATGATATTTTAAATTTAATTTTAGTTGAAAATATGACTGAATCTATGTGAAAAGAAAAGTTAAAAATTAAGTGGAAAGATAGTAGATCTCTTCCCCTTCCTAAAATGTCCACTAATATAGAAACCATTTGCAAATAGGCACTCAGTACATGCCCATGTGACAGAATGACCCAGGATTAGATTATGTAGGAGGATTTTCCACAACAAATAACATACAGAAATTTAAGTTTAAAAACAAACTAAACTATTGCAAAAACTTAATTTGATTTTCAATTTTATAAGGCAAAGATCAAATGAGTTTTCATGTCTGTTCAGCACTAGATTTCACAAGAGCTGCACCATACTTTGAGAAATGTAACAGTAAATTTTTTATGTACTTACATTATCTTTTTAAGGCATGTATATTACTTTAAAAAAGTACACTTATTTCACTTGTCCCAATGTAAGATAATCTACCTTTTGTATGTCAGATGTAGAGACTTAAGAATTATTTATACTGTATTTTTTATAAATGTTAAATATAATTATTGGTGTTTCTCCTTAGAACTCACTGAATTTGCTCCTTTGTCTTTGTGAACTAGATTTAACCAAGCAAAGTAAAATGAAAACTTAAGGCAATTATTTGGCAATTCTTGGTCACACTTTGTGGAAACAAACATTGGCTCCAGGTACTATATTCCTTCAGTTTAGGGTGAGAGGTGGTCTGTACTAGCTAATGTGTTATGATTTACTTTAGGAATCAAAGTAGTTCTCTCTCTGTCATAGCATTGTGCGCTCTTGGCCAGTCATTGGGTACCAATGAGTAAGCTCTTCTCTGGAAATAGAAAAGGCACTTGAGAGAGGCATTAATGCTTTAAAGGAATCAAGAACACCAAGTCTTGCATTTTCTTTAAGTATGAATTATCCCCTGGGAATAACATCTTGGAAGATGATGGGTAAGAATGGATTCTACAGCTGTAAGAATCAAAACTCTCTGTAACAAAACCGTATTTCTTGGATAGAAACAAACAAAAAATAATTAAACCCCACTATTTTCTGTTAAACTAAACTCTGTATGTGTGTGAAACTCTGCCAACAACAGAGATTCTGAAAGTTTGACTATCACTGTGATGTAGTTGTTTGAATGGGTTACTTCACAGATTGATGGATTCCTCCCTTTTGAAGGCTGGATATTTTTCTTGCTGGGACATTGTAAAGTGAGGATTCCTTTTATGTTTGGTTTGGACTGGATGGCCATGAAGTACCTTCCAACTCTCAAATGGACTGAGATTTAGGATGCCTGGATTCTTGTCCCAACCCTCCCCTCAACCCTGTTCACATCCTTTAATCTCTTAGCTTAGCTTCTTAATGAAATGAAAGGGTTAGAATAGAAGATCCCTAAGGTCCCTGTGAACGTTAAAATTCTGTAATGAAAAACACTGGATTTATGTGGTACCTTAAAAAAAATCTGCATTGTTTACCTCACTTGTCTATATATTTCTGAACAGTTCTAATTCATAATGCAGGACCAATGACTTTTAAATGATTTTATCGCTTTGCAAATTATAGAATATCGTGTATTATTCTGACTAGGTAATACCTTTTGCTAGGTGAGAGGACCATTTTCTTAAGTCTTACTATTATTTTGAAATAATATTTGTTTAAAAGCAAATGATGTTACAGATGTGCATTTGTATATTGGTGTTATTGATAGCTATTCTGACCTCAGACATTTACTACCAGTGTGACCCTGGGCAAGTCACTTACCTGTAAAATGGGGAAAATAATAGCACCTACCTTGTAGGGTTGTTACAAGAATCAAATGATATAGTATTTGTAAAAAGTACTTAGCAGTGTCTGGTACACAGTAAGTACTATATAAATTCTTTATTGCCTTTCCTTCCCTTGTACTTAGGCTAAAACAGGAAAGATAGCACAACATTCTTTTTTTTTTCTTGCTTTTTGGAGGGGGGAAGGTAGGGCAATTGGGGTTAAGTGACTTGCCCAAGGTCACAGGCTAGTTTTTGTGATAAGTTTCTGAGGCCGGATTTGAATTCAGGTCCTCCTGACTCCAGAGCTGGTGCTCTATTCACTGTGCTACCTAGCTGCCCCAATAGCATAACATTCTTTTTTTTTTTTAATTTTAAAGAATTTATTTATTTATTTATTTTGCTTTTCATAGGGGCATTGGGGTTAAGTGACTTGCCCAAGGTCACACGGCTGGTAAGTGTTAAGTGTCTGAATCCAGATTTGAACTGGGGTCCTCCTGACTCCAGGGTGGGTGCTCTACTCACTGTGCCACCTAGCTGCCCCACATAACATTCTTAAAAAGGAAAAAATGAATGAATGAATGAATGAATGCATTAACTTTTTTGTCCTTACTGTGTGCTATGTTAGTGATAAAAATACAAAAGCAAGACAGTCCCTGCTCTTAGGAGCTTACATACTAGGAGAGGGAAACACATATATAAGGGAGTTGGGGTCAGGGAAGGGTGTTTTGGTTTGGAAAGTCATTGGGGAGGTGAATGAAGGGATGGGAAATAAATTCACAAGCCCTTTCCCAAGAGCAATGATAGCATTAATTTAATTGAGCATCCTGGAGGAAGAGGTGGCCTATGGAATAAGATGTAAAGTATTGTCTGAGGCCCAAGGATGACTGACAAGATACATGGACCAAGTGTCTATCTCTTGGGAGGGAGGAGGGAAGGGAGAACTCCTGTTTGGTTTACTTCCTCCTCTTCTCATCAGACTAATGGGCGTCTGCTTCTTGATAATTCTGTAGTACTGTGGGGAGCCAAGCCCCCCCGAGAGACCCCTGCCCTTCTGTGGCAGAGTCTGAGACAGTGGTAGAGAGGAGCCCTGCTGGCCAGCAGAAGAGCTGAGAAGGGAAAGTTAGATGAAAAGACAGATAAAAGAGTTACCTACCCAGAGGCTGACAATCATAAAGGAGACGGGACTTCAGAAAGGTGGAAAACAGAGCCAACTTTATTCAGCTAAGAGTCCAGTATATACAGTGTAAAACTGCATAGTCATCATAAGCCACTATCTTTGGGATTACACCATTGCCCTAGTTCCCATTTGCCATATATGTGACAGCCGTGCACTCTATTCTTGTTATCAGGGTACAAGTACCGGGCAGGATGTTCCAAACCTCCCTAAACCTCCCTAAAACAGAATGGAGTTGTCCCAAGGCTTCTAGTTAACACTACCATGCAACATTATGCTAGTTTCCCCTGAGAACACTGCAAGCATCCTTGTACCCAAGTCGGGAGCGCATACCACATTTCTCATGGGGATGTGAAGCCCATGCCTGTGAGCCTTCCTGGGGGATGGGGAACCGATCTGGGCTTGTTTAGCAGGGTCTTATACTGAGAGGGCTTATTCAGCCATCAGGGTCAGAGTCCCACTGACCGTGGTCCTCTACATACTACCGCAAAAATTCTGATAGGAACATTTTGGTGTATACCACAATATCAAAATTGGTCGTGTTGTAGGGCGTAAGACCATAAACAAATACAGAAAAGCAGAAATATTAAACATATTTTTTACAGACCACAATTCAATAAAAATCATAATCAATAAAAGGCATTTGGACAAGGGAATTAAGCTCAAATGGAAACTCAATAATTTAATCCTAAAAAAGGTGTGGGTGGAAAAGCAAATCATAGAAACGACAGGGTAATTTAAGCTGTTTTTTGGATGGTGCATTTTGATTGTGATTTTACTTTAAGTTTATTTCTTTACATTTAGTTTACAACATTCAGTTCCACAGTCCCTTGAGTTCCACATTTTCTCCCTCTTTCTCACTTCCTCCCTCCCCACCATGGTGGCATGTAATCAAATATAGGATCTACAAATGACCTTCACATTAAACATTAGTCAAGTTGTAAAGAAGGATTATAACCAGGGGAGTGCACAATGAGAAAGAAGGGACAGAACCAAACAAAACACAGGAGAGAGCGAGCAAGCAGTTTGCTTCAGTCTTCATTCAGACTCTGCAGTTCTTTCTCTGGATGTGGACAGTCCTCTCCATCATGAGTCTTTGGGAGTTGTCTTCTAACCTTGTATTGCTGAGAGGAGTGCAGTCTATCAAAGTTAGTTGTCACACATACAATGTGTCTGTAATAGTGTACAATGTTCTCCTAGTTCTGCTCTCCTCACTCAGCATCAGTTTATATAAGTCTCCCCAGGTTATTATGACATCTGTCTGCTCTTCATTTCTTGTAGCACAATAGTTTTCCATTAAATTTATATACCACAACTTGTTTAGCCATTCCCCAATTGATGGGCATCTCCTTGATTGCCAGTTCTTTGCCACCACAAAAAGAGCTGCCATAAATATTTTTGTACATTTTGGGTCCTTTTCCCACTTGTATGATCTCTTTGTGATACAGCCCTAGAAGTGGTATTGCTGGGTCAAAGGATATTCACTTTTTTAATAGCCCTTCATAGTTCCAGCTTGCTCTCCGGAATGGTTGGATCAGTTCACAACTCCACCAACAATGCATTAGTGTTCCAATTTTTCCACATCCTATCCAGTATTTATCATTTTTCTGTTTTTTCATCTTAGCCAATCTGATGGGTGAGATGTGGTACCTCAGAGTTGTTTTGATTTGTATTTCTCTAATCAATAGTGATTTAGAACATTTTTTTTCTTTGCCTTTTGGAGGGTAATTGGGGTTAAGTAACTTGCCTGAGGTTACATGGCTAGTTTTTTCGTGTGGGTGTTAAGTGTTTGAGGCCGGAACCGAACTCAGGTCCTCCTGACTCTGGGGCCAGAGTAGAACATTTTTTCATATGCTTATAGATATCTCTAATTTCTTTCTCTGAAAACTTCCTGTTCTTATCCTTTGACCGTTTATCATTTGGGGAATGACTTGTATTCTTATAGATTTGACTCACTTCTCTTTACTTTTTAGAAATGAGGCCTTAGGATAATTTAATCTTTAAAATGACAACGAAGAGACGACACACTAAAATGTTTGAGATACAACAAAAGTAGACATTAGGGGAAAATTTATATCCTTAAACACTTTCATCCATAAAATGGAGAAAGCATGATCAATACATTAATCTAGAACCAGAAAAGCAACAAATAAACCTCAACTGAATATGAAAATAAAAATTCTAAAAATCAAAAGAGATTTTGCAACAAAACACGTTTTAAAACACAGTTTATTGAGTAAACAAAACTAGGAGACTTTTGGTAAAAAAACTAACTCAATAGATAATTCTTTAGCTAATATGATTTTAAAAGAGAGGAAAAATAAATAATGAACATTAAAAAGGGAAAGGAAAATGCAAGAAATGAAGAGGAGATAATTAAATCTTTATAAATTATTTTACCCAATTAGATAGCTATGAAACTGATACTTTACATTGAGAATTAATTAACATACACAAAAATATAAACCTCGTGGTTTGTAATGATGGAGAATTTAGATGACTCATTTTCAGAGAAATTAACCAGCCATAAATGAATTTCCAAAGGGAAAAAAAACCCAAACCAAATAAATTTGCAATTGAATTTTATCAAACATTTAAAGAATAATTAACTCCAATTTTTTCCAAGTAGTTTTTTTTAAAAAATGAAAATAGAGAAAGACAACATCTTGCCAAATTTCTTTGATGAGATAAATATGATCCTGATACATAATCAGAGAGAGAGACAGCAAAGAAAGAAAACTATCAACTAATATCTCTAACAAATGTCAATGCAAAATTATTAAAGAAAATATTAGCAAAGGGACTATAAAAACATAGGAAAAAGATTATATACTTTTACCAAGGTGGATTTATACTAGAAATGCAGGGTTGCTTTAGTAGCAGGAAAACTTTAAACATAATAGATAATAATAAAAATTATTGAAATGATATATCAATAGAAGCAGAAAAAGTTTTTTTTTTACAAAATACATAATTTTATGTTAAAAAACAGAAAAAATAAGAATAAGTTGAATTTTCCTTATTATAATTATCTATATTTATCTAAAACAAAGCATCATCTGTCATGCACAAGCACTAAAGTCTTTCCAGTAAGATCAGGGGTAAAGCGAGGATGTGCATTGTTACAGTTTCTATTTTTATGCAGTTATAGAAATATATATAGCAAAAAGAAAAGAATAAGAGATGATGAGGGACTGCAGTTCAGGCTAAAGCAAGGGGTCTTATATGGAATGGGGCATCATCTCCTTAGTGATGATTTAACACATGGGAACTGACCAAGTGAGAGAATATAGAAATAAAACAGAAGAGGTCTTAAGATACACCCATTGTAGGTATGACATGGATAAACAAAGGAAACTGAGAAGAAGAAATCTCAGACAGGTGGGAGGAGACTATTTTACCTAGATTGGTTTATGCATGTAGAAAGGTGTCTGTGACTATTGATGGTTTGTTTGTTTGAAGTTGAAACATAAAAGTTAATCTATTAAACTGCTACAGGAAAGGGAGCTATTACTCTATTCTCTGCCCTTGAAATGGGCATCCTAGTCTAGCTCCTTCTGTTCTCCTGCTGGGAAGGACTTGCACTCTGATCATTGCCCTTGGCTCTTCCCCTGCATTCACAGGGTCTTTTTGAATATGTATGGAGGTGAACAATGGGGAAAGTTAATATTACTGATGATTCCCACATCCACACAGACAGCAATGAAAAATTGGCTCAATTTTGTCTAAGGGAAAAAAAAATAACTGAGATGTAGCACTTAGTCAACCTACTTTAGAATATTTATACAAAATATTTAAAAAATGAATTTAAGATTCAGTCTCCTTTGTCTCAGGAGACTCAAACATACTGTCTATTTAGACCAAGGATTTGTATTTCTTTGTATCTCTTGTCTTTTTCTCCTATAGAGTCAGTAGCATTTAATTAAAACAAAAAGTGTAAACAAACTTTAATAAGAGAAGCATTTTGGAGTAAATATTTTCCCACTTGGGCAGGAGAAATGGCTATGAGTTGGAAGGAGGAGGAAGGGAAGGAGGAATAGAGCATGTCACCATCTTTTATCAGATTTCCCAAAGAGAAAAATGAGTGAGGAATACCACAGTTCCAATATGAACTTAGGCACTTACCTTGGGCAAGTCACTTAACTTCTGTCTGCCTCAATTTCTTCATCTATAAAGTGGAACTCTGCCTTCTAAGGGTTATTGTAAGGATCAAATGAGATAATAATTGTAAAATGATTAGCAGAATGCCTGTAACATAGTAGGTTCTATAAAAATGTTACTTATAGGGGTGGCCAGGTGGCTCAGTGAGTAAGAGCACTGGCTCCAGTGTCAGGATGACCTGGGGATCAAATCCGGGCTCAGATACTTAGCACCGCACCCAGAAATAACTGGCCGTGTAACCTTAAGCAAGTTACTTAACCCCGATTGCTTTTAAGAAAAAATGTTACTTATTATTGTTATTACTTCAGCTACATCTTCCCTCTGGTTCCTGACAGGCAGACGTGGCTCTGTTAGCCTACATTTCCATCAATCTTTTACCTACATTTTTTTCACTCTATTCCTAACCCAAATAGAAATTGAAACTCAAACTGCTTGATTGACCAAATTGGCACTTATTCCCAAGCTCCCAGCTTGAAGAATCTCTTCAATTCCTTTTATCTATATACTTCCTCTCTTCTTCTGAGAGCCTAGCAAGCCAAGAAATTTTCTTCTGGCCAATCAAACTTCATTTCCCAGAGTATCTATTCATTGTGTTGGAGAAGTACCCAAGGTTATAAATATAGCTAAGTAATTTTCCCACCATCTTCCATCTTTTTTTTTTTGGTCTAAAGCTCTTTTAAAATGTTTTTTTTAATGCTTTTTGTTTTTATATCTTAATCACTAAATTATTAAATTAAATTTTAAATTAAAATTTCTGTTATTTAATCTTTTTAATTAGATTTGTAAGATACTTGCAAGATATATTCTTTCAAGTCTTTGTTAGGTATAAACTATCTGTGCTGAGGAGCTTATCTTACCATATTTTATGCTGGCATCTAGAAATCCACATCTTGTTTTTGGATACTGTCTTCTTTTTTATTGTTTAATTTGTTTATTTTTAGTTTTCAACATTAATTTCCGTAAGATTTTGAGTTACAAATTTTCTCCCTGTCTTTCCCCTACCCCCCACACCCAAATAGCCAGCCTATTGAACACCCCTTCCCCCAATCTTGTCTCTCTTATATACTCCCCCATTCTCCCTCTGACTTTCTAGTAGGGCAAGATGGATTTCTATACCCCAGTGCCTGTATATCTTATTTCCCAGTTGCATGTAAAAAATTATATGTATATTTAACATTTGATTTTAAAACTTTGATTTCCAGATTTTTTCCTTTCTTCCCTCATCACCCATCCCTACTGGGAGGAAAAGCAATTCAATATAGGTTATACATGTGTAGTCATGCAATACTTTTTCATAGTAGATATATTATGAAAGAATGACTATATTTCCCTCCATCCTATCCTGCTCCTCACTTATTCTATTTTCTACTTTGACCCTACCCTCCCTTCTATCATCCACCCTTTTATCCCCTTCCCTCCTACTTTCCTGTGGGGTAAGATACACAATTTGGTGTATCTGTTATTCTCTCCTTAAGCCAAATTCAATGAGAGTAAGGTTGACCCATTCCCTTTTGCCTTTTTGTTCCTTCCCTCCATTGTAACAGTTTTTTCTTGCCTCTTTTATATGAGGTAATTTACCCTATTCTATCTCTCTTTATCTCCTCTCATTATATTCCTCTCTTACCTCTTAATTTTATTTTTTAGATATCATCCCTTCCTATTCAACTCATCCTGTGCACTCTATGTATACATGTACACATATATTTACATGCTCACATATGAATTTATACCCTCCTATATAAACATATATATGTATGTATACATATGCATACACACACATATTCCCTTCAACTTTCCTCATACTGAGAAGTCTCATGAGTTACAATTTTCATTTTACCAAATACCAGCCCTGGAGTCAGGAGGACCTGAGTTCCAATCCAGCAGCAGACACTTGACACACTTACTTTGGGCAAGTCACTTAACCCCAATTTCCCTCCAAAAAGCAAAAAAAAAATATCATTTTACCATGTAGGAATGTAAATAGTTCAGTTTTAATAAGTCCCTTATGATTTCTTTTCCCTGTTTACCTTCTCATGCCTCTCTTGCTTCTTGTATTCGAAAGTCAGATTTTCTATTCAACTCTGATTTTTTCATCAAGAATGCTTGAAAGTCCTCTATTTCATTGAAGGACCATATCTTCCCCTGAAACATTATACTCAGTTTTGCTGGGTAGGTGATTCTTGGTTTTAATCCCAGCTCCTTTGACCTCAGGAATATCATATTCCAAGCCCTCTGATCCCTTAATGTAGAAGCTGCTAGATCTTGTGTTATCCTGATTGTGTTTCCACAATACTGAAATTGTTTCTTCCTGGATGCTTGTAATATTTTCTCTTTGACCTGGGAACTCTGGAATTTGAGTTAAATATTCCTAGGAGTTTTCTTTTTGGGATCTTTTTCACAAGGCGATTGGTGAATTCTTTCAATTTCTATTTTGCCCTCTGGTTCTAAGATATTAGGGCAATTTCCTTGAGAATTTCTTAAAGGAGGATTTCTAGATTCCTTTGTTGATCATGGCTTTCAGGCAGCCCAATAATTTTTAAGTTACCTCTCCTGGATCTATTTTCTAGGTCAGTGGTTTTTCCAATGAGATATTTCACATTGCCTTCTATTTTTTCATTTGTTTGGGTCTGTTTTATAGTATCTTGATTCCTCATAAAGTCATTAGCTTCCATTTGCTCCAATCTAATTTTGAAGGAATTATTTTCTTCAGTGAGTTTTTGAAATTCCTTTTCCATCTGGCAAATTCAGCTTTTTAAGGCATTCTTCTCCTCACTGGCTTTTTGGGCCTCTTTTGCCATTTGAGTCAGTCTATTTTTTAAGGTGTTATTTTCTGGTCATGTTGTTGACTCTCTTTTCATGATTTTCTTGCATCATTCTCATTTCTCTTCCCAGTTTTTCCTCCTCTTCTCTTACTTGATTTTCAAAATCCTTCTTGAACTCCTCCATGGCCTGTAACCAATTCACATTTTTCTTGGAAGCTTTTGATGCAGGAGTTCTGACTTCATTGTCTTCCTCCATTCCATGCTTTGGTGCTTTTTGTTCACAAAAAAGGATTCTGTGGTCTGTTTGTGTTTCCTCTGCTTGTTCATATTGCCAGTCAGTGACGTGACTTTTGAGCCTTTGCCACGGTACAAGTCTGCTTCCGGAGAGGAGAGCTTTGTTCCAAATCACTGGGGTTTTCACAAATGTTGTCAGAGGTCTGAGGAGGGCACCCTCTCTATAGACACCACACTGGCAAACTGGCATTTCTCACCCCAGGACTACTGCCCAAGAAAGTGACCCCGATCCAAGCAGGTCATAGCAAGAGGGATCACTCTCTGAATGGTCCCCTGGTTCCCCTATGATCTGTGGACCAGGGGCTCTTGAGGCAGCCATGTGGCAGCTGCTGTGCCTCTGCCACCTCTGCCCTCAGGAGTAGGGGCTGGACTGCACCCTTCCTTTCCAACAGAGTTCCCCCACTGGCCTTTTACTTTCTTATGGAGTTTATGGGTTGAAAGTCTGGAAACCACCACAGCTGCTGGTGATTCTCTCTCCTGAAGTCTGCTCTGGATGCCACAGTCTCCCTGGGGCTAAAACTGCGTGGCTCACAGGGGACTGTGCTCGGCTCCCAGCATGCTGGGATGAACACTTCCTGCCGGCCTGCCAGGCTGCCTTCAGTGGGGGGTTTGTTTCTCTGTCACTTTGTGGGTTCTGTAGCTCTAAAATGTGCTTAGAGTCGTATTTTATAGGTATTTGAGGTGGTTGTGGGGGGAGGACACAGAATTTCCTCCTTCTTGCTCTGCCATCTTGTCTCCTCCCCCTCTAAAACCTGGATATCATCTTCTTAACCAGAATTTCACCTCCTAAATCAGTTTTTTTTCCTGTATCCCTTGCCTTCAATGTCTGATGGTAATGAGAACATCTCCTGTGTTCTTGTGGTCTTAGATACAATGTTTTCTTAAAAATAATGAAGACTGTATTTCACAAAATATCAGAATTGGAAGGAACTTAGAAGTTTTCTAGTCCAATCCTGTTAGTAAATATAAGATGATATTCAGGGAAGACAAGTTTGCTGTTGTTGAGTTGTTTCTTAGTTCTGTCTGACTCTTTGTGACCTAATTTGGAATTTTCTTGGCAAAGATACTGGAGTGCTTTCTAGGTTCCTTTTCCAGCTCATTTTACAGATGAGGAAACAGGCAAACAGGGTTAAGTGACTTGCCCAGGGTCACACAGTAAGTATCTGAGGCCAGATTTGAACTCAAGAAGGTTTCCTAACTCCACCCCTGGGGTTCTATCCACTGTGCCACGTAGGTGCCTTGAGGACAGAATAACAGTCCAGTTATTTGAAGGGTTTTCATGGAAATGGATGAGATTTCCTCCAGTTTGGCCTGGGATTCACAGATGAAAATTACAGAGAGGTAGATTTAGGTTTAGGGCATGTTAGAAGTCATATGTAGTTTCTCCCACGTTTGACAGATGAAGAAACTGAGACCCTGAAAGGAAGGAAGGCAAGAAATAAGACTTTCTATCTCACTTACTGTGTGCCAGGCACTATGGTGAGATCCTTACACATTTTATCTCACAACACCCTTGGGAGGTAGATGCTACTTATCATCCCCATTTTGAGGAAACTGAGGTGAACAGAGATGAAGTAAATTGACAGAGAGCTAGTGCACTCTGCCACCAAACCACTCAGCTGCCTCTAGAACTCTATAAAATTCTACTTTCTCATGATTATTTTTAAGGTTGACACTTTATTCTAGAGTAGCAAAATATACCCAATAATCTCATCAAACAGTATATATTGCTTTGTTGTCTGAAAATTCTATGTGTAATAGTTTTGGTTTACCTGACGCAATTCTTTTTTATTTCTAATCCTTATCTTGCTAAACCATTTGCAATATTTTACCTGAATTATGGCACAGATTTTCAAGTTTTAATGGCATAAATCTAATGAAGAATCTGCATTTGCCTTGCTGAGAAGGATTAAGCTTATCAAAATCAGTCCTAAAACTGTGGCTGTTACTGTGTACAATGTCCTCCTGGTTCTGCTCCCCTCACTCAGCATCTGTTCAGATAAATCTTTTGAGGTTTCTCTGAGGTCTGCCTGTTCATCATTTCTTATAGCATAATAGTATTCCATTACATTCATATGCCACAACTTTGTTCAGCCATTCCCCAATTGATGGGATTCCCCTCAGTTTTCAATTCTTTGCCACCACAAAAAGAACTGCTATAAATATATTTGTACATGTTGGTCCTTTCCCCTTTTTATGATCTCTTTGGGATACAGGTCTAGTAGTGGTATTGATGGATCAAAGGGTATGCACAGTTTTATAACCCTTTGGGCATATTTCCAATGGTTGAATCAGTTTATAACTCCACCAACAATGCATTAGTGTTCCAATTTGCCCACATCTCCAAAATTTATAATTTTCTTTTTGTGTCTTACTAGTCAGTCTGATAGGTAAGAGGAGGTACCTCAGAGTTGTCTTAATTTACATTTCTCTAGTCAATTTTTTCATATGACTATAAATAGCTTTAACTTCTTCATCTGAAAACTGACTGTTCATATCCTTTGATCAATTGGGGAATGATGTATTTCCTTATAAATTTGACTTAGTTCTCTGTATATTTTAGAAATGAGGTTTTTATCAGAGACCTTGTCTGTAAAAAATTGTTTACCAATTTTCTGCTTTCTTTTTAATCTTGGTTGCATTGTCTTTGTGCAAAAACTTTTCAAATTTTTTTTTGAAGCAATTGGAGTTAAGTAACTTGCTCAAGGTTACACGGCCAGTTATTTCTGGGTGTGGTGCTAAGTATCTGAGCCCGGGATTTGATCTCTAGGTCATCCCGACACTGGGGCTGGTGCTCTTACTCACTGTGCTACCTGGCTGCTCCAAAACTTTTCAATTTAATGTAATCAAAACTATCCATTTTTCATTTTGTAATGTTCTCTTATCTCATGTTTAGTCATAAATTTCTTCCTTTTTCATAGATCGGACAGGTAAATTATTCTTCACTCACTGAATTTGCTTATGGGAACACCCTCCCTTTGTTTCTAAATCATGTACATATTTTGACCTTATTTTGGTACATAGTATAAGATGTTGGTCTATGCCTCATTTCTGCCATACTATTTTCCAGTTTTCACGTCATTTCTTGTCAAATCGTGAGTTCTTATCCCAGAAGCTGGAGTCTTTGGGTTTATCAAACAGTAGATTACTATAGCCATTGACTACTTTTTGTGTATACCAAACTTATCACCACTCTATTTCTTAGACAGTACAAAATAGTTTTGATGATTGTTGCTTTATGGTCTTAGATCTGGTATGGCTAGGCCACCTTCCTTTGTGGGTTTTTTTTTCATTAATTCCTTTCATATTCCTGATCTTTTGTTCTTCCAGATGAATTTTATCATTTTTGTATGGCACTGAATAAGTAAAATTAATTTAGGTAGGATTGTCATTTTAATTATACGAGCTCAGCCTACCCGTGAGAAATTGATGAGATCATGCATTTAAAATGCTTTGCGAGTGTTTGGCTACACTTTCCTCCCTTTTCCATATCGATCCCTCAGGGAAAGAGTTCCACTCTTGACTGTGCTGTTGAATCTCTTAGCCCTTGTCCTAATACCAGTCTTGCCATGCCAACTCTCCACCTCACTCCTACAAATATGGTGTCCAACAAAGCCAGAGAAAATCATGAGACTGTGTTGACTGGGTCCACTACAAATTTATTACATAATCTCAACGGTCCTTTACTGTGGCAGGGCAAACTTTTACGCGGCCTTAATCGATTTAACTATAGCAGCGGCTTTTCCAAACTTTCTGATCACTGCTTAAAGCTCCTAAGGCCTCCCGTCTCCCCAGGCTCTAAGCTGAGAATCTTGTCTCATCTTTAACTAAAAAATTGAGGCCATTCTCCCTTCCTCACCTCACGTAACACTGTACCTTCTGCAGCTATCTCCCTCTTCACCCCAGTCTCACAGGAGGCAGCCCTCTAAAAGGTAAATCCCTTTGCATGCACAAATGACCCCATTCCATCCTGTCTTTCCAGTAGATTTTTCCCTTTATCATCCACATTCAACGATGTTCACTCTCTCTTTGTCTAATGTCTGCTTCCCTACTACCTACAAGCATGCCCAAGGCTGTCTGTGTTGGGTTCCTCCACTTCTTTTTCTTTCAGGGTCTAATTTACCTTCTCAACATTTCTCAAATATTCTCCTTTCTCTCCTAGGACACTGCCACCAACCTGGTACAGGCCCTCATCACCTCACTTCCATTCTGCTGGATTAGTATAATAGCTTGCTGCTTGGTTTGCTTGTCACTAGTCTCTCCCCGCTTCAGCCCATCCTCTACTCAGCTGCCAAATTGATCTTTCTAAAGTGCATATCTGAACATGTCACCCCCACTCTCCTTCCCCACTCATTAAATCCCAGTGGCTCCCTATCATCTTCAGGATCAAATATAAAACCTGTTTGATATCCAAAGTCCTTTTTAACCTGCCTTCACCCCTTCCCATTCCCAAGTCTTCTTACACCTTACACTCTCTGCAATACCATGTACTCTCTAACCCAGTGACACTACCCTTCTTGTTGTCTTTAAACAAGACACTCCATCTCTTGATTGATCTCTTGAGCCTTTTCACTGGCTGTTTCACATGCATGTAATGCTCACCCTTATTATTTCTGCCTGTGGCTTTCTTGCCACTCTTTAAAGTTCCAGCTAAAATCCTACCTTTTACTGAAAGGGAAGCTGATCTTTTCCTGATCCCTCTTCATTTCAGTGCCATTGAGACTATTCATCATGAGCTTTTTCTTCTCCCATATGCCTTCTGCCACTCTCCTCTTTGACCATGTCCTTGAAGAGGTGGCCTTACTCCCTGCAAGGCTAACCTCTTTATTTGCACAGATGATCCCATTCCATCCCATCTCTTCCAACACATTGCCTTCTGTTATCTTCATTGTGTTGCTTATTTCCATTCTCTCCCTGTCTACTGGTTCATTCCCTACTGTCTTTAAACAAGCCCATGTCTCTCCTAGCCTCAAAAAATCACTTGATTCTCTCACCCTCACTATTTTCTTATCTCTCTTCTGCCCTTTGTGATTAAACTCCTTAAGAAGGTCACCTATAATCAGTGCTTCCACTTTCTTTCCTCTCACTCTCTTAAACCTTCACAAGCTGCCTTCCAATTTCATCATTCCACTAAAACTTCTCTCTCCAAAGTTACCAATGTTCTCTTAATTCTTCATACAATGGACTTTTCTCAGTCTTTATTCTCTTTGACTTCTCTGTAGCCTTTGGCACTCACTGCTGATCACCCTAAAGTTGGTAGGGTGTCACTCTTGCTTCTAGCTCCTACCTAGCAGATCTCTCCTTCATAGTCTCCTTTGCTTTATCTTCATTCAGATACACATTCTCTGTAGGTGTCCCATAGGATTTTATCCTGGGCCCCATTCTCTTTTCCCTTTATACTACTTCACTTTGTGATATCATCAGTTCCTGTGAATTTACAACTGTGTTGATGATTCTCAAATCCACCTTTCCTGCCCTAACTTCTCTGCTGACCTCCAATCTTAGATCATCAACTGCAACATCACGACAGCAATATCTCGAATGGAATGTCCAATAGGTATTTTAAACTCAACATATCTGACATTGAACTGTAGTGCCAACACAATATGCAGAGTGCCGATGGCGACTATAAATATGCCAGCATAGTGCTTAATTGCAAATTACAACAGACTCTCCATATAGAATAGAGAAGTAAAATATTTATTCAGACACTAGAAAACCAGATCCCAAAACCGGAAAGCTGAATCCATCATAGTAGCAAAGAAGTGAATAAGCTATAACACCACAGAGAGCCACACTATCCTTTAGCCTTCCCACAAACCAACATTTACTCACAAGTCTAGCTGTCTTCCTCGGGTGCATCCTCTCCTCTCTCTGTCTCTAACTGCTCTGACTCCCCACTTCCTCCCATCATAGGCTCCATGTGATTACATTCAACCTATTACAGGGCAGGGTATATCTTGAATGCAGGGAAACTTTTCAAACTCCCCTATGCTTATTAAGGGGCAGGGAAGATCTTCAAATTCCGACTATCATTACATGAACTCACTATCTTTCTCCCTAAATCAGGGGTGTTGAACCTGTGGCCTCAAGACCACACGTGGCTCTCTAGGTTCTCAAGTGCAGACCTTTGATTGAATCCAAACTTCACAGAATAAATTGTTCTGCCCTAAACCCTTCTCCTCCCCCCCAGCCCCCCACCTTTAACTTTCTTATTATTTATGAGGGCAATACAACCCTCCAAGTCACCTAGGCTCCCAACCTTGACTCCTCCCTCTCTAGAGAAGAACCATCCTTGATTCTTCTCTCTTACACCATATCCAATCTTCTGCCAAATGTTATCAATTCTATATCTGTAACATCTTTAATAAGTGCTCTCTTCTGTCCTGTGATACTGCTACCAGCCTGGTTGGTGCAGGCCCTCATCACCTCTTTCTTGGCCTATGGCAATAGCCTGCCAACTGGTCCTGTCGCCTTACATCTTTCCCCTCTCTGGTCCATCCTCTGATCTTCCTAAAGTTCACCTTTGACCATGTCACCCCCCCCCCCAACTCAACAAATTCTAGTGGTTCCCCATCACTTCCAGGATCAAATATACAATCCTCTGGTGTTCGAAGCCCTTCACAACCTGTCCCTCACCCCACCTTTCCAGTATTCTTACACCTTACCACCCATCACATATTTGTCAGTCCAATGACACTGGCCTTCAAATAAGACATTCTGTCTCCCGACTCTGGGCATTTACACTGACTGACTCCCATGTACAGCCATCTTCTTTCCGGCTTCTTTCAAGTCCCAATGAAAACATCATCTTCTGCAAAAAGCCTTTTCCAATTTCTCTTAATCATAGCATTAATTATTATTTCTGTTAATTATTTCCAACATAGTTTGTACATATTTACTTGTCGTCTCTGCCATTTGACTATGGGTTCTTTGAGAAAAGAACTTTGCCTTTCTCTGTATTCCCAGCACTCAGCACAGGACATAGACAGCTTCTTCCTCCTTTTTTCTTTGAAAAATGTTCTCTTATATGGTATGGATCTCTTGGAGAGGAAAGCAATACTTTATAGTGGGAGAAATTCTCATGATGTAATAAATGAATGTCAATAAAATTTATTTTTTAAAGAGAGCATACCTAGTAAGCACAGATCTAATCCAATAAAACTGTTTTTAAGGTTCCTTATCTTCCAATATTGTTCTCTATTTCATTGTTGTGTAAATTAAGTATGGACTAGCAACTAGACCAGTTTTTCATCATGAATAGTCCTTGTCTTTTTAAAAAAAAATTTTCTCAACCTATGTTTTTACTTCATTTCCAAATGCCTCCCAAACTCCTTCCTTCCCAAGTACACTATTCCTGTCACAAGGAATAAAATAGGAAAAAAACCCACTTCAGCAAAAATAACCATTATCAAATGAGTATGACAGTATGTGGAATAGTTTATTTTCCTGGTCCTTTTGTAAAGAAGGGAGAGGTGTGCATATTCTTTCTTTTTTTTGGAGGGGGGAAGGCAGGGCAATCAGGGTTAAGTGACTTGCCCAAGGTCACACGGCTAGTAAGTGTTAAGTGTCTGAGGCTGGATTTGAGTTTAGGTCCTCCTGACTCCAGGGCCGGTGCTCTATTCACTGCGCCACCTAGGCTTGCGCCTGCCCCCTTCCCCCCAGATGTGCATATTCTCAATAGAACGGAGCTTGGTCATTCAGTTTCTTCTTTTTGTTTATGTTGTTGTAGATATTTACATATTTATATTTGCGTCTAATGGAAGCCATTTCTGGGGGCGGGGTAGGAAAGAAAAAAAGGAAAAGGAAAATAAGAAATTTGCATGATAACTTTATATTTAAAAGGAGCAGCAAGTTATATATATTTGCAGTTTCATGTGCAATCATCTTTTTAATTATACTGTGTTATGGAAATGTTTGTTTTATTCCATAAATTTAAAATAAGATTAATAAAAATAAAAAAAATCAGAACTGTGAATGTGAATGGGATGAATGCACCGATACAATGGAAGTAAATAGCAAAATGGATTAAAAATCAGAATCCAACAATATGTTGTTTAAAAGAAATAGGTCAGGCCAGATTATTTTTTTTCCTTTTTTTTTGTTTTTGACAGGGCTACTAAACGAGTAGATAAAGGGTAGATTGTAGATTTTGTTTAACTAGAATTTAGGAAAATAATTGTTCAATTTTGAACTATTATTCTTCTGAAAAAGATGGATAAATATGGACTAAATGATAGTACAATTTATTGTACTTGGAATTGGTTGAATGACTGGACTCATGGAGTATGTTGTTAATGTTTAATGTCAGCTTAACAGGAGGTATTTCATAGGAAGCCCCAACTATATGGTCTTGGACTTATACTGTGTAACCTTTATATCAATAACTTGGATGGAGGGATAGATGTCATCATATTTGCAGATGAGGCAAAGATGGAAGAGAGAGCTCAAACAACGGATGATAGAGCCAGGAATCAAAAGATATTGACTAGAAAATTAGTCTAATATTCTGAAACTCCATGGGGAGAACTGTATATCTTTTTTTTTTTTAAGCAATTGGGGTTAAGTAACTTGCTCAAGGTTACCATGGCCAGGTGTTTCTGGGTGTGGTGCTGAGTATTGGAGCCCAGATTTGATCCCCAGGTCATCCCGACACTGGAGCCAGTGCTCTTACTCGCTGTGCTACCTGGCCTCCCCAAGAACTGTATATCTTATACCTGGGTTCAAAAAATATTCACAAGTGTAGGATGAAGGAAGAGTGGTTAGATAGCAATGTGGGAGGGTGTAAAGCATGTGTGTAGCACCACATACAGTGCCATTGGTCACTATAAATATACCAGTAAAATGCTTGATCACAAAATATAACAGACTCTTCATATAGAAGACAGAAGTAAAACATTTATTCAGACACCAGAAAACCAAATTTCAAAACCAGTAAGCTGAATCCATCATATTAGCAAAGAAGTTAATAAGCTGCAACAGCACAGAGAGCCACAGCATCCTTCCCACAAACCAAAATTTACTCACAAGCCTGTCCCCCTGAGATGCATCCTCTCCTCCCTTCAATCCAGCTGCTCTCGCTCTCAGCTGCCTGTGGGCTGTGCTCCACCCTTCAGCAAACTCTTCCCACCACAGGCTCCATGTGACTACATTCAACCTGTTGGGAGGCAGGGTATATCTTCAAAGCAGGGAAGGTCTTTAAATTCCCTTAGGCTTATTAATGGACAGGGAAGATCTTCAAATTCCCATTACTATTATTACAATGTACCAGGTATATCCTGCATGCCCATTGACAACAGTTTGCAAAAACTCTAGGGGTTTTAGTGGACTGTAAGCTCTTTTTGAATCAGCCAGTTAAAAAAAAAAAGTAATGTGATTTTGTGCTGCATCAAAAAAGGTGTAGCTTTTAAGAATAAAGAGATGATATCCCTTAGTACTCTGATCTGGTATTATATTTAGTTCTGGGTGTCATAATTTAAGAAGGGCATGGACAAGCTGGTGAGAATACAGAGGAGGGCAACAGGGAATGCCAAAGACCTTGAGTTCATGGTTTATGAGGATGACTGAAGGCACTGTGGATAGTTAGCCTGAATAAGAGAATCCATGGGGAGGAAAGGATAGTTATGCTTACTTAAATTCTCAGGGCAATGTGGAAGCAAGATCTGGCTTGTTTTGTTTGCCCCAGAGGGCAGAACCAGGAGCAGCATGTGGAAATTTAGACTTGATGCCAGGAAAAAATGCTTTCTAACAGATAGATGACTTGCAGTGAAATGGGCCACATCAGGAGCTGCCAAGTTCTCCCTCATTGGAGGTCTTTGAGAGGAAGAGGCTGGATAATCACTTGTTGGGTATGTTATGATGTGAATTACTTTTGGGTACGTGTTAGACTTTAGACCAAATGTCTTCCAAAGTCCCTTTTACCTCTAAAATTCTGTGATTCTGCAATTAGAATTATTAAGCTAAAGAGTTCCTTTTGCTTCCTGAAAATGTTTCTGAGGCTAATACACCAATTAGAGACGTTCAGGTTGAATACAGTTATCCCTTCCACATCATGACTTCCCCCATTGTGATTTTGATATATCACAGGTTGCCATAAGAAATTAAATGGGAATTTTTGGGAGTTTGGTGAAAGTTGCAGATGATATGCAAAGGCCAGCAGAGGACACAGAGCCTATGACCAAATACTTTACCCAAATTTTACAGTAAGGTACTATGAACACCCCATAAACAAAGAAAAAAAACCAGACTTCTTCAGTATGAAGACAGGGCCAAAAAATTTGAATTTTCTAGATTCACTAACCCCTCTAATCCCTATAGTGTGGAAGGGATAACTATTCAGAAGAATTGTCTTCATGTGGAGAAAATCAGTTATGTGGCACAGTAGATAGAGTGCCAGGCCTGAAGTCAGGAAGATCCATGTTCTTATGAATTCAAATCCTGCCTCAGACACTTACTAGCTGTGTGACCCTGGACTAGTCACTTAACTCTATTTGCCTCAATTTCCTCCTCTGTAAATGAGCTAGAGAAGGGAATGGAAACCACTCCAGTATCTTTGCCAAGAAAACTCCAAACTCCCACAAAGAGTGGGACATGACTGAAAAAGCAACCATGGATTAAAATCCTGTGACTCTTCACAGGTGTGGGGAATGGAGGGAGGCAGGAAGGAGGGTGATGGCTGGTTCAAAACACAAGAGTCAGGCACAGAAGTTTTCCCATTGCTTTTTTGTGGGAGGGAACAGCAGAGAAAGAGGTTATATAATTGGGGAGAGAGGAGGTAGCAAACAGAGGAAAATGGGTAATGCTTCCTTACTGAAAACATGATTGAGCAGTGGGAAGAAGGGATAGTGATTCCCCTTGTCTGTCAGCAAGAGAATGATGTGGAGGGAATAAAGGGATCTGAGTGACCCTATGGAACTGGAGCAGGGCGGGGAGAGGTTGTCTCACTATAAAGGAGATGGATGGGGACTTTGTGACGGGTTTAATATGGGGAAAAGTGTACATTGGGAGGCTACCCTTATTTTTTTGGAGGGTAGAAGGCAAGGCAATTGGGATTAAGTGACTTGTCACATGGCTAGTTAAGTGTTAAGTGTTAAGTGTCTGAGGCTGGATTTGAACTCAGGTCCTCCTGACTCCAGAGTGGGTGCTTTATTCACTGTCCTCATAGGTGCCCCAGTTTGCCTTTTCTAAGAGACTCCTGTACCTCCTTGGGTAGTGTTCTTTCCTAGAGGAGATACATGAGTTTCTAGGGGCAGCCAGCATGCAGAATGATTGACTAGTGGGGGAAGCATAGAGGCAAGGGCAGGATGGCATGACCTTGATAATGGAGAATGGCCACACAAGGGGAAGGGCACAGGCCAGAGAATCTGGGAAACTGGGTAACTCCTGCCAGTCAGAGCTTCAATCTAACATTACTTCTTTCTTCAAATGATATATCAAATAGTAAGGCAGAGCACAAAAAAGCACGGGACAAGATCTACAAAGGCAGTAACACAGAAATTGTATGGAGGAGAGAGCTTTGCTTCATGAGGAATGGAGAGAATGAAAAAAGAGCCAGTAAGGGCCTGGCACATGAATCAGAAGAAAAATTTTAGAATAGACTAGAAAGGAAGAAAAATAATGAAAAGAACAAAGTGATGGAATTTTTTTTTAACAAAAGGACACAGTAAGAGAAAGATACAAAAATAAGAGATTGAAAGGAAGAAAGATTTTGAATTCCTTACTTAAAAGGGCAAGGAAAGATAAGGGACAAGAGAGGAGAAGAAATAGATACCAAAATAAATGAAACAGATTACTTTGACCAAAGTGTGTAGAATTAACTAGATGTAGGAGATACTCAAGGCAGTTAAACCCATTGGGAGGAAATTGCAGTAAGTCAACAAGGGGTAATGGGCATTGGAGGGCAATTGGGGTTAAGTAACTTGCCCAAGGTTACACGGCTAGGTTTTTTTGTGTGTGTGCGTGGGTGTTAAGTGTCTGAGGCCGGAACCGAACTTGGGTCCTCCTGACTCTGGGGCCGGCTCTTTACTCACTGCGCCACCTCACCGCACCCTGAACTACAATTTTAACAGGGGGCATGTGCCTGAGGGTAGAAATTTTTTGAAATGATTTGTGAGCTTTTGCAAGGGTAGAATTGATAGGGCTTAATGTTGTATTGGCAGTGAAGTTTGAAGAGGCTTGAAACCTCAGTGACTATGAGAAGGGTGGCATCATTAGCAGAAATTCAGAAGTCTGGAGGAGGTGCAGGGTTATGTTTATTTTAGGAAAGATAAGTTGTTTTAGATATGTTTGAGGTTTTATGAGATATTCAAGTTGGAAATGATTAGTGAGTGTTAAAAATTCAGATCTGGAGTTCATGAAAGGGAAAAAGTCTGGAAATGAAATTTTGGCAACCATCCCCATAGGGACAATAGCTGGTGCCACAGGGCACCAAAAACACTAAGGGGAAGAAAGGAAGGCAAAAGATACAACTTTGTGGAGTTCCCATGTTTAGAAATAAAGTGCTTCTGTCTTAGGTATACTTCCTAATGTCTAAGCTATTTTCTAACTGTTGGAAGTGAATTGATGACTTAGGTAATCACATTTTTTTTTTCAATTGTTTCAGTTGTGTCTGACTCAGATTTAATATGTGGAAAAGTATACATTGGGAGGCTGCATTTTCTTTCTTTTTTTGGGGGGGAGGGTAGAATGCAAGGCAGTGGTGACCCCATTTGGGGTTTTCTTGGCAAAGATACTGGAATGCTTTTCCTTTTCCAACTCATTTTACAGATGAGGAAACTGAGACAAATAGGGTTAAGTGTTTTGCCCAGAGTGTGGGTCAGAGATCACTAACTTAAACAAAATGAGATTTCTCAAGGTGAAAACAAGGAGCTTTATCATGATCTCGTGAGAAAGGGCATCCCTGCTCTGATCAGGCATCAGGCAAGAGAGGGAGGCAGAAAGCAAGCACACGGTTATATACCCTTACTATGGAAACCCCCAGCCTCCCCCAAGTGGCCTTTACTCCCATTTGTGGGGAGCGGGCTCACAATCTAAGCCAGGAATCTACCTTGGAGACAAAGAACACAGAAACATGTAGGTGTCCAATGTAAAACCAGGAAAGCAGTTTTGTCCTTATTTGGCATATCTTGTGATGAGGTGGCACCGAGGAGGGGGTTTGACTCCCTGCTGCTCTGAGTTTTGAGTCCTTATAAATCATGTGATTTCTGGTAAAGAGGACTCAGGCTCATTCCTACAAGAAACCTGACTAGATTTTAGGGTATAATCTGAGAAGTTTTCACCTCTCTCACTCACCCAGTGTTACACAGCTAGTAAGTGTCTGAGGCCAGAATTAAACTCAGGAAGATGGATTTTCTTCACTCTAGGCCTGGGGATCTATTGCCCCCTAGCTGACCTAATCACACATTTTTTTTTGTTAGAATTAGAAAATCTAATACCTTTCAAATATTGGACCATTCTGAAATTAAGCCTTTGGATATAAAAATATTACTAAACACCATTAAAATGATATCTTGTAGAAAGATTATAGCTCTCTTCTTTCCATCTCCTGCAGCAGAATTCTCTAGACCACTGGACCTCCAGAGACTATGCCCTTTGGGCTTCACTCCTTTAGTTCTGGAACTTTCTCTCTGGGGTCTGTGCTTTCCTGAGTGATGAATCATGTGGCTAGATGACCCATTGTATCTAACTGGCCTCGGTCATGCTTCATGTCTATGTCGTTGCTCTTCATCAGATACAATGGATCACTCAGAGCCCAAGGGTTCAAAGTCCTTTTACTAAGGAAATACAAAGAGATCAAAGGAAGAGGGAAAGACAATTTTTTAAATGTCAAAAATATAGCAATTCTTTGTTGTAGCACAAAGAACTAGAAATAGAAGAAGTCCTATGAAATGGGAAATGACTCAACAAATTATGCTTTATAAATGTAACGGAACATTATCAAATTGTAAGTAATGTTGAAATGGATGTTTTTAGAGAAACCTGGAAAGACCTGTATGAATGGATACAGAGTGAAGTGAGAAGAACAACTTTGTAAAGTTTGTAAACCAGAACAGCACAATTTTGTAAAGAAAAACAATTTTTAAAGACTTAAAAACTGCTAAGTGCAATGATCAACCATGACTCCACAGTATCGATGAAATAAGTTACTCCACTCTTTATTTTTGTGGGGGAGAAGGCAGGGCAGTTGGGGTTAAGTGACTTGCCCAAGGTCACACAACTAGTAAGTGTTAAGTGTTTGAGGCGAGATTTGAACTCAGGTCCTCCTGACTCCAGGGTTGATGGTCTATTCACTACACCACCTAGATTCCCCTTAAGTTATTCCACTCTTGACACATTTCTGGGAAGAAGACATTTGTGGATTTGTTTTGCTTCACTATGACTATTTGTTATAAAGGCCCTGTTTTTAAAATTTTTTTTACTTTTGGGAAACAGGAAAGGGTAAAAGGAGTCAATAGTAATATTACCAAAAAAAGAGAAGAAAAGGAGAAAGTAATTTATTTAAATTCTTAATATTTAAATAATAAATAAATAAAAATAAATCAATTTTTAAAATATTTAAAAGAAAATGAACAAAAGAGAACAGAAGGGAGATCAGAAGGAGGCATAGACAAGCAGAATAGCCCTGAAGTGGTACGAGTCAGGAACACTTACCTTTGTGATTTTAAATCTTGCCTCAGACACTCACTAGTTGGGTGACCTTAGGCAAGTCACTTTAGTCCTGTTTGCCTCCATTTCTTCACCTGAAAAGAGAATTACAGAAGGAAAAGGCAAACTGCTCCAGTATCTTTGCCAAGAAAACCCCAACAGGGGTCATGAAGAGTTGGCAATGACTGAAATGACCAAACAACTAAAAGAGCAGAGCTGAATTTATTGTGTGTGTATCTGTATCTATTTTAAAACATTCCACACATAGTAGAAGTTTGAAATTTCACACGTAGTCATCTTTTTCTGTCCTACTTTGTTCTTCTGGGGATATTTGTTTCATGCAGAATAAAAAAGAAAGGAGAAGTGTCCATCAGGTTTGTCCATTTCAAGATAGTTGGTGATTTTTAAGAGAGCAATTCCAATAGGGTTGGGGATTTGTTGGATTGATTAACTTGGAAGCAGGCTTCTAGTGGAGCATCCCAAAGATTTGTCGAAGGCCCCGTGCCTTTAATATTTTTGTCAATAACTTGGATGGTGCAAAGAGGTGAGGGGTAGCTCAGACTACAGTTGCACGACTGAGCCAAGATCCAAAAGCATCTTGGTGGGCTAGAAAGATTACCCTACTGTAGCAAGATGAAATTTAATGGAGATAAATATAAAGGCCACCAGATTTGGATTCAAAAAGTCTGCTTTACAATAGGTAGGGGGAGGAGGTGTGGGTAAACAGTTCTAGGGGATCATATACTCAATACTAAACAACAATACTCCATACCAGCCCAAAAGGCTGATGTTGACTTACATCTCACTAGGAGGGACATTGAGTGCGTAACAAGAGAGATGCCCTTCTTAGACATTGCATTTAATTATGAAAGCCATGTTTTAGGAAGGATGTTGGAATGGCAGCTGCGTCCAGAAGAGACTTTAAGGTGGAGAGAAGACTGGAGAATGTATGAAATCAGTATTAGTTGAAAAAACTGAGAATTGTTACCTACTCTGGAGGAGATTTAGTGGGGACATGAGATCTGAATTCAAGTATTTTAAGGACTATCATGTAGAATGCTTTTTAGGGTAGAATTAGAAAAAATATAAGTGAAAGTTGCAGAGAGGCAGATTCATTTTGAAAGAATGAGAAAACTTCTTAATAATCAGATATAACCCAATTGGAAATGGTTGCCTTGGGTTGTAGTAGATTTGCTGTCACTTTCACTAAAGTGAAAGTTCAATGACCACTTGCTGAGAGAATTTCTATATATAACATAGAAAAAATTCTCTCAACAAGTGCACGGGCGTGTACAGACACACACACACACACACACTCACTTTATGTAAGTGGACCATTTTGTAAAGAGATTTTTATGCCATGTCAGTTTGCTCACTGGTGTGGGGAATGGAGGGAGGCGGGAAGGAGGGGGTGGGCTGGTTCAACACATGGGGATCAGTTACAGAGAAATGAGAGCAGTACATGGGACTAGCCATGTGGGGGTCTTCCTGAACCAATGGGAGAAAGGAGGGGGTCACATACACTGGGGCCTGACAGACACAAGAGAGGAAAGGAAAGGTGACACATGGGGTGGAAGACAGATCAAAGGTATCTGAACTCAGACGGAAGGTAGATACTTCAAGTGGACACCTGGGTGGGTGGGTGGAGCACGGCAAAGGTCTCTTGTCAAGTGCCTATCTGGCAGCTGTGACTGTTCTGCTTTCACGTGGACGGTTTCAAAAAAATTTGGGGTGGTGATGGTGATGTGTGTTGCAGAGAAAGAAGCAGAAGTTGGAGTGGAGAGAGAGGGGGAGAGAGAGCAAGCAAGCAATGTACTATACAGAAAAGTTAGCATGGGTGGTTTTGGAATATGGATTTCTTCCAAAATTCTTTATGTAAAGTCAAATTTGCATAATGAGAATTTAGGTAAAGCAAGAGCTCTTTCAAGAAAGATTCAGTCCGTCTATAGTGGACTTATGTGCTAGTATCCAATGAGTCTTTCTATGGTAACAAAGAACTTGCTTATTGAATTGAACTGAACTGAAATGAAATCATAGGATCATCGATTGGAATCTTCAGAGACCATGCTGTTCAAACCATACCTGAGCAGAAATCCCCCTCAACAAGTGGTCATCAAGCTTCTACTTGAGTAGAAGTAACAGCAAACCCAGTACATATTTTACAGACACTATGAGCCTATAGACTATAGACAGTCACATAGAATAGCTCTCCAAAATAAGAGCAGACAATATTAATAGAATGAGCGGAGAACTGAACACTTGTGTTCCAGTTTCCTGCTAATCATTTGCTATGTGTTACTCAGTTACTTGATGTTGTAGTTATAAGAGAAACAACGATTCAGACCTTATGTTTATCTCATAGGGACTTCGGAAAGTTTTAATGAAATGATGGAAATCCCATGCCTTTCTAGCCCTAAATGAAATGCTTGGAGGTATGCTAACTCTCTCAGGCCACTAGGGTACCATTTGGTGCACTGTAACACTGATACACTAAATAGTACCCTTGGGAACTGGAAAGAGCCATTACAAAAATTATTCTAAAATGATTTTATGAGAGCTATTTCTCAAATTTTCCATGACAACATGTATGAACAGATAAAATTAATTGTTTTTATACCCCGTTATTTCAAATTTCTGTAATACCTGCTGATAAACAACAAAATGGAAGTTTTACCCTTATCTTTCTTCTTAGTGCTGGCATTGGTACTTACAAGCAATGGGATGACTGAATAAAAAGTGGGTGAATAACAGAAATGAAGAGGGCAGGAGGTCTGGGTGGGTAATCTACACACGAGACAATGATCCTCCAGACAATTGGGAATTGACAACGTTTTCAAGAAATACAAAAAAGAAGACATACAATATAATTGAAAATTTTGTTCTCATTATTTTAGAATTCTCGATGAAATCATCTTTTTATTCCCTCCATAGCATCTGCTTCTATTGTCATGATGTACTGACTCTCTTGCTGGGTCTTTGTTGTTTTTGTAGCAATGAAGGCAGCTGTGCTCATTCAGAACTGGTACCGTTGTTACAAGGCGAGGTTAGAATTAAGGAGGCGCCAGGCTCTGAACATCTTTGAGTCCATTGAGTATGCGGATGAACAAGATCAAATGCAGGTTGGTATTTTTTTTTACCTAGTTCTTTTACCTTCTTCCTTTGCAAATGTTCACTCACCACCCATCTTCTAAAAAAAAAAATCATTCAATAAACACATATTTATTAAGCTCCTACTATGTACCACATACTGTATGCCAAGCACTAGAGAAGAATGGAATATAGTTCAGAAAAAATTTTCATTTTAAACTGAGGTGTATTATCAAAGAACTCCCTTTAATGTTCTTTACAGATGGCTAAATAATTTAGATCCAGGCTGAATCTCACTAAATAATGGGCAATTCTAATAGTAAACATTAAACCAAATTTTCCTGTAACTACCTCAGAATCAATCAAGGAGTGAAGTAAGTGGATGATTTAGGAGGAGGATAGTCCTTCTTGGAGTTCACAGAACCATGGAATGGTAGAATTGAATGGATTATCTATATTAAAGCTCTTTTTTAAAAAATGAGAAAACTAAAGTTCAAAGAATTAAAGTGACTTAGCCAGTGTTACATAGTTGGTAGCAGACTTGGTCCTAGAACTCAGAGCTTATTTTAAGCCTCTATTATCTTAGTTGTACCAAAAAGATGGTCAGAAAACAAAATCATTTTTCAAAACTGGCTTCCTCAATAAATGAGGATTTAGGGGAGAGTTAACCCACAGAAAAGCAGAAATAATGCTTTTGTTTTCTTACTAGCACAGTGCTAGGCACATAAAACATGTTCAATCCTTGTTTAATTTTGGTTTTGTATAGATTGTCTTACTTGACTCTTCCTTGTTTGTTGACCCCTCTTCCTATATCCAACCAATTACTAAATCTTGCTGTTCCTATCTCCACAACATCTTTCATATCTGTCTTTTTCTGTGTATCAGCCACCATTTAAATTTTGACACCTATTATTTTTTGCCCGAAATATTACAATATATTCTAATTGGTCTCCCTACTCCTACTTTCTCTGCTGTCTAATCTTTCTTTCACACAGGTGCCATATTAAAATTTCTTAGCATAAATTTGACCATATTGCTGCCCTACTACAAAATCAGTGGTTCTCTATTGTCTTTAGGATGAGATGCAAAATCCTCAGCCTAGTATTTAAAGCCCTCTTAATATGGTTGTCATATCCCTTTCTTTTCTTCTTTCATATTTATTCCCTTTTTAACTTTCTCCATTCTAGTCAAACTAGCCAACTAGTGGTTCCCCATATCTGACAGCTCTCATTTATGTGACTGAATAAGCTGCTTCCCCCGGTCCAGCATGCACTCTCTCCTTACCTGTGCCTGGTTTCCTGTAAAATGCAGCTCACTTGACACCCAGTACGTGAAACCTTTCCTGATCTTCCCAGTTGTCAGTGACAAAAAATAGTGCTAGCTTAATCAATTTAATAAGCATTTATTTAATATCTACTCTGTGTAGATATTTAATGTCTTAGGTGTGAGGTATTCCAAGATAAAAATGGAAATAGTTCACTCAAGAGTTTTACTTTCTCTTCTTCTGAGGTCATGTTTCGGGGGTTCCTAGCTTCATATTATTTCTTTATTGTTGCTGTTTTTATGTGTTTACTCATTTTCCATCCTTACTTCATGAGTTGAGATTTTGTGTTGGGACCAGATTCTGTGTACTTCTGGAAGGAATGATAGGGTCTTGTTTGGTATTGATTTGTATCATGTAGGTGCTGGGTAATGGGGCGAATAGGCAAAGCAATACTCACAGCACTGATGGCAACTGTGAATATGCTGGTGTAGTTCTGAATCACAAAATAGAACAGATACTGAATCAAAACATTTATTCAGACACCAGAAAGCTGAATTCCAACACCAGAAAACCAAATCCATCACAGCAACAAAGAAGTTAATACACCTTATCACCACAGGGAGCAATACCATTCCAAAGCCTTCCCCTTACAACACTCACAATCCTAGCCATCTACTTCCCTGTGTCCTCTGTCTCCCTCCGATCTAACTGCTCTGACTCACTTTCTGCTCCACCCTTTCCTGCTCTACCCATTCAGCAAACTCCTCCCACCACAGGCTCCATGGGATTATATTCAACCTACTAAGGGGCACGGAAGATCTTCCAATTCCCATTCCCGTTACGTGGGGTGCTGCATTTTTCAAGCACTAACTTGTCAAGGTGGTCTGATCCAGGGTGTAATCTGATTGTTGCTGTTTAGGGTGAAACCCTGGTTTGACATCAGTCAACCTTGGCCAGATCCAGTCCCAGATTCAATTTGCTTTTCTCCTTAACACTTCCAAGTGGGGGTTGTGGGGCTTGCCTTTTATTTCTGGACCCCTGCCCTGCGCGTGAAATGTTTTGCTGTGTCTTTGTGTGGACCTGGGCTGGAAAAATGTCCCTAATATATATTTTTTCCTTATATTTTTGATCTTTACTTGGTCTGATGCTATTTTTTTCCATCCTTGCTGAAGTCATTGTGAGAGCAACACTCTGTTCTGCTTCTGCTCACTCTGTCATCTTCAAGAGTCCTTCCAAAGCACTTCTCTGATTCGTTGGCTTCTCTTCCTTTTCCTAGCCTCATAATGCTTATGTGACAATGGGCCTCACTTAATCTCTGACTCAGTTTACTCCTCAGTAAAAAGAAGAGGTTGGAGTAGATGATCTCTGAGGACATTTTAAGTTCTACATCTGTGATCCCATGCTGTTCCACAAAGTTCTGTTCTCAGCCCTTTCCTTTCAACATTAACCTCAGCAAGTGAACCTCACGTATACATAGTTCGTGCTAGACCCTGGGCAAATAAGATCATGGAACTCTACATCTAGTTGGAAGATACACAAAGAGCTATAAAACAAACTGGTAAATGACCGAGTTTGTAGGGGCAGCACAGTGTTTTGTCAGAATAGTAGTGGGGTAGAGGACATCTGAACAGGAATTCCTGTGTAGGACATAACTAACCAGGTACATTTTTTAAAAGATGGAGATGTGATATAGTGGGTATTTCAAATATAAGAAAGAGCATAAACCAAAAGTTGGGCAGCATGGACTGTATAGGGGGGATAGCAAATGGTGCAGTTTGGCTGGAGTAAAGTTGGGGAGCATGGTATAAAAAAAAAGTAGAAACAATGAAAAGATTTGAATGTCAAGTCAAGGAGTTTTAACCTTATTTAATAGTCGATAAAAAACAATTTAAGGTCTTCCAGCAGAGGAGTGATGATTAATTCAGCTTAATTCAACAAACATGATTAAGTGTCTATTTCGTGAGAGATGGCACCCCTCCTCCCATCTTCCCCAAACTCACTCTTCCTTCTGGCTTCTGTTTTTACCACTGGTACTTCCATTCCCCTGATCAACCAGGTTAGAAATCTTGGTGTCATTTAAAAAATGTTTACTCTCCTTCACACCTCACATTCAGTTATCAATCTCTGTCAGTTATAACTTCACAGTCCCCTTCTTTCCATTCCTCCTGCTGCCATTTTGGTACAGACCTTCATTATCATCTGCCACAGATATTTCAATATAATAAGCTATCCTCCATATATATATATATATACTAGACTTCAAGCTTGGCTTTCTAACCCATCCTCTATGTAGCGAAAAGATACCTTATTTATGTGCAGACAGGAGCATGAGTCTGATGGTGCTCCCTTCACTTGATTTCCTACTGCCCATGGAACAGAATTTAGCCTCCTTAGCTTGGCATTCAAGGCCCTTCACAATCTAGTACCACTCTATTTCCATAATCTAATTACTACTAGATAACTAGAATTTATATAGCTCAGTATTTTTTACATGACACTTGATGAGTGTTTGTTTGTAGAAGTTGAACCTTTTCTCTTTAGTAATAATATATCCATTAATATTTGTTTATGGAAGTTGGATCTTCTATATTTAATAATATTTAATTATTATTATATATTAAATAATTAATATCATCTGCAATACTTAATTCATCAGTGCATATTGTTGTGACAAGGTACTTATCCTTGGAAAACCTTCCTTTTCACTTACTGAACCTCTTAGTAAACTTTCTAGACATTTTCTAGCTATGTGACCCTGGGCAAGTCACTCAACACTGTTTGCCTCAGTTTCCTCATCTATGACATGAGTTGGAGAAGGAAATGGCAAAACACTTCAGTATCTTTGCCAAGAAAACCCCCAAAAGGATCACAAAGATTCAGGCATGACTGAAAACAACTAACTAACAACAACAAAATCCTTCTGGACTGCCATAGGGTTATATTATCCTTTTTTAATGGTAGATGTAATGGGGGCAGGTTGTATTTGGTTGTTTTAATATGATTCTGATGGATTGTAAGCTTCTTGAGGATAGGAACTGTGTTCTTTCTGAACTTTGTATTCACCCTAGCACTTAGCATAATACATTTTTGAAATTGCAATCTTAGTAGCAGCTAACTTAGAATGCTGAAATTTCTGTGTCTTTAAAGAAGGCTGGCATGGAATAAACTGTTTCTATTCCTGCTTCTATACCTCTGTTGCCCTCAAAGAAAAAACAGATAGAAAAACTCAAATGAAGATATTTGTTGTCTTAGTATTTTGTGACTTGATTGACATTTTTCTTTTTCTTTCTCTCTTTTTTTTAGCTAGCCAACTTTTTCTCCTTCATGCTGGAAAACTATGTAAAGACTGACAAGAAAAGTTCAGGTAGGAAGATAAGTTGAAAATAAAATTGAGAAATGACTTTGAAAGATAAATTGTCTGGTGAGGTGAAATAAAGTACTAGAGAGAATAACCAAGAGGCTATAATGAAGAGTTAGAAGTATTTCTCAACCCTTAGCTTTTATCTGCTGCTGCTGCTGCTACTACTACTAGCATTCATATAGCACTTTGAGGTTTGCAGAGCGCTTTACAAATGTTATCTCATTTGATCCTCACAACAGTCCTGGGAGGTAGGTGCTACTGTTTTAGTGATGAAAATGCCAAGACAGTACAGGATCACACAACAAATGTCTGTGATGGGACTTGAACTCAGGCCTTTTGACTCTAGATCCAGTTCTCTTTCTACCACATCACTTAGCTGCCTAGGGTGAGCACAGAGCTCCAGCTGCTGCTCTGGGCTTGCAGAACTTTCTAACATGCCAGCCCACACAGCTCGTGATGCCAGAGCCAGAATACAAATAAAAATCTCCCCTGACTCCAAGCTTAATGCTCTTTCCCTACCATCCTGCCTCTCCTGTACTGCATGACCTCCTACAGACAATAATGTTGTGAAGTGACTTTTTGAGGACCAACTGTTGATGGTGTTGATGACATTGATGGGCAGCAAGTCATTGACTGGTAAATAAGGCAGCAGCTACCATGTCATAAAATGTCAGGGCCATAAGCAGCTAACCAACAAACAGTTACAATCCAGAGGTCACAATATTTTGAAATAGTGCACACAACAGGATATGGAGAAATGATCTTTTTCAGGTGAATGTTATTAAACATGGTTGTTCACATTTTTGTCCTCTTTTTCCTATAGGGTTTTTTTTTCCATTGTTTTTTTTTTGCTTGTTTTTTGGAGGGGGAAAGGCAGGGCAATTGGGGTTAAGTGGCTATAGGATTATTAATAATAAATATGGCCAACATTTATACAGCATGTTAAGGTTTATGGGTTTATATGATCTCATTTGATTATCATAACAACCCTATGATATTAGATGTTATTATTGTGCCTTTTTAATAATGACAATGATGATTATAGTTGGTAGAAATACTATCTTATTTGATTTGGACAATAACCCTAGGAAGTGGGTGCTGTCATTAGCCCCATTTAACAGATGAGGAAACTGAGAAAGACAGAGGTTAAGTGACTTGCCCAAGGTCATACAGTTAGTGAGTGTGTGAGGTTGGATTTGAATGCAAGGTCTTCCTGACTGCAGGTTCACTGCCCCTCAAGTTGTCGTGCATGGTCACATCATCAACTTGAGGGGCAGTATTGGTGCAAGAGAGTTGAAGAGGAGAGACATTCTTCATTCCTTCTTTGAGAGAGGCTTATAGATCTTCTACATGCCCGTCAATTCCCAAAGTCTTTTTTTTTTCTCTAAAAGAAATCTGGAACCACATATGAATCTTTCAAAGAAGGAATGAATGATTCTTCTCTCCAAAGCTGTTATAATAATAACTCTTCCGGGTTACTGTCATCATTCTTTCTACCAATCAGGAGAGTTTTAGGCAAAATATTCCAGATTGCAAAAAAAGTTTATATGATTTCATTTGATTCCAACGGGATACATAACCAATCAGGAAGCTGAGATTAAAAGATCCTACTGTCAAGTACATATAGAATTAATCTGAAAATTTCTCAGTCACCCAAACCATATCTTAAAATATCAATGATCTTTTGAGAAAAACTTAAGATCGTTTATCATAGCTCAGAATTTAGGCAATATCTGACTTCTTCTTAGAGTTTCTAGACAGTTAATTACACAACAATTAAGATTTTCTTCTTTTTCACATTATTATTTATCACATACTTCCATTTTCAGAATCAAAATAAGGACTAAAGACCATGCTTTCCATATAAGGTTTTGGTTAAATTTGGGACCATTTCTGTGTTTTCCCACTGATGCCATTATAATTTTTCCCTTTGAGTTGGTAACTTTTATAATGAAATTAGACTCTATATTCTATTCTCTTTTTTTAAGCAATCGGGGTTAAGTAACTTGCTTAAGGTTACACGGCCAGTTATTTTGTGTGGGTGTTAAGTATCTGAGCCCAGAACCTATCCCAGGTCCCCCGACTCTGGGGCCGGCACTCTTACTCACTGTGCCACCTGGTCGCCCCTATTCTCTTTTAAAAATTAAATGTTTTATTCATGTGCTTAATTTTTGTGCATTAATCACTAACCAATAATACCCCTCTACCAACAATAAAATAATATTCAAGCAAAACCATCCAGTGCAGCCACCGTGATTGATAGAACATAAAAGGTTTTGTTCCTGTAACTGACCACCTCTCTGTAATGAGCAAGGAGATATATTCCAAACTTAGTCATCTAGAGTGAATATTGTTCCTTGTATTTTGTCTGTGCAATCCTTTCAGTTCACTTTGATTTATGTTACTGTAGTCACTGTGCATAATGACTTTCATAAAAATCTAGAGAAGGGAGGGTATTTAGGAAATTGTAAATTATATTTTCCCTTGGTTATTTATTAGCTTTACATGGAAAATATATAAGTTTGATTAAGAACACTGGCCTAATTAAAATATTTTTTCTTCTCAAAATTGTTTTCTGTTTATTACTGGATATTATTGGACTAGCTAGGTGGATTAGATTGGTTGGGTAGGCCAGAATCTTGGTCGAAGTTAATATGTTAGATTTTATGTTTTTATAGATCAATTAATACCCTGATGGAAAAACATTGTCCAAAGGTCAAAATTTACACTTAGCATCTGAGTCAAACATCTTTTAAATGTGTGTCATTAGTCACAGAGAAGGTAAAGAAAGGGAGTGTGGATTGCTCTGCACTAAAAAACCTATCATTATGCCTGGAAAATATTGGAGCTGAGCTATATAGCAGTTCTTTTTCCATCTTGTGCTCCTATGCCTAATTCTTTGCACTTCAGATCCTGGTAACAATTTTCTATATCAGATCCATATCCCTCCTCTGCCAAGGAGTTTAGCACCAGACTCTAAATCTTCATTTCTATCCCAACTTCTGTCTTTATTCTAAGGATTTCAACACATATGTCAATACTTCCTCAGGCACCTTCCCCTCCCCTCCCAGTTCCTCACTTGTCTCAACTCCTATGACCTACTTCTCCATTCCCCCTTAGCATCTCAGAAGATCCTCAATTCCCCTATCGACTATAGTATTTTATTTCCATGATCAAGAGTTCTGATATTCCCTTATCCCACCATTACCTCATCATTCTCTGTGCCTTATTCCTGCTAACTCTCTCCCTTATCCTCACTGTGACCTCTATTCTCTCCATCTCCCACACTTCCCCAGTCTGCTCTGGCTCCACTTTCATTATCTTCCCAATCTTGACCCTGTATTTAGCCACTTCATCATTACACCAGCTTCTACTTTTGAATCTCTTGCCCTTGCCCTATCATTGCTTTATCTTGTCAATCCTCAGCCCTGGATTATTCCCACCATCTACCTCTTTTCCACTCAAGTGATCTGAATGCACTAAAGGGGCATTATTAATATATATATAATATATATATTAATATAATACAACTTGTATGTATGTTCTGCTATAAGTTTAGGTTATCTAATATCAGCTATATCTCATTGTAAGCAAGGCAGCCTTTTTTTTCTCTAATTGACTATCATTGTCTCCACAGTTACTATTCCAAAGCTTTAACTCTCCTTAGGCCTCCCATACCATTCATTTTCCTCAGCTTCTTAGGACCTTATCCCTGACTTTACTGAGAAAATAGAGGCCACTTCCTTAGAGCTCCCTCCTCTCCCATTATCTACATCTCAAAACCCTCAATGTCATTTACTATTCTCTCCTCCTTTAACCTAGTTTCTGATGCAAGATCTCTTCATCAAGGTTAACCCCTTGATCCCATCTCCTCTTGTTTTATGCAGATTACTCTCACAATTATTTCTCCCCTCTTCTCTCTTTTTCTCTCTTCCTCTCTAATATTCAATCTCTCCCTAAATCCTTCCCTACTGCTTACAGATATGCCCAGATCTTCCTATCCTAAGGGAAAAAAAAAAAGAAATCCCTTACTTCCTCCTACCATTCATCCCCTATGCTTTCAAGCTATAGATTTCTCTTCCACGGCCAAACTCCTTGAAAAATTTGTCTATCTGCACTTTCTCTCTTCACTTCTTTCAATCTGACTTGAACCTCATCATCACTGTCTTCAAAGAAATCAATAATCTCTTGATTGGTAAATCTGATGGTTTTATCTCTATCCTTATTTTTGTTACTTACATGACCTAGAAGTCTAGCAAATATGGTCTTCATACCTGACCAGAGAGAGCCAAAACAAAGGGGAAAAAAAGTATAGAACAATCTATCTAATGAACATCGATGCAAAAACATTTAAATAAAATATTAGCAAAGAGGTTATAGCAACATATCACAAAGATTGCACACTTATGGCCAGATAAGATTTATGCCAGAAATGCAGAGTTAGTTAAATATTTAAGTAAAGATATGAACATAACTGGCCACATCAATAACAACTACAAAATCATGATTATATTAATATATGCAGAAAAAATTCTTGACAAAATGCAAAATCCATTTATGCTTAAACACTAGAAAAAATAGAAATGAATGAAAATTTCCTTCAAATGATAAGTAGTATATTTCTAAAACCCAGAGTCAGCATTATATGTAATGGAAATAACTCAGAGTTCTTTCCAGTAAGACCAGGAATAGAGAAAAGATGTTCATTGCCACCATTAATATTTGCTATAGTTCTAGAAATGTTTACTCTAACAATAAGATAAGAAAAAATTAAAAGAATAAGCACAGGCAAAAAGAAACAAAATAATCACGTTGTGCAGATTATATGATACTTAGAGAACTTTAGAGAGTCAACTAATAATTTAATTGAAACAAAAATATTAACAAAGATGTAGAATATAAAGTGAACCACGTGAACTAGCATTTGTGTTTATTACCAATAAAATACAACAGGGAGTGATAGAAAGGTTCCATTTAAAATAACTACAGAATACAAAAACACTTGGGAATCTACCTACCAAGATATGCACGGGAACTATATAAATACAAAACCAAAACATTTTATGAAAGTAAAGACATACCTCAATAATTGGAGAAATATTAATTGTTCATGGATAAACTGAACCAATATAATAAATATGACCATATTACTTAAATTAATTTACCTAATCAGTGCCATACCAATCAAACTACCAAAGGAATACTTTACAGAGTTAGGAAAATAATAACAAAATTCATCAGGAGGAAAAGAAAGGTCAAAAATATAAAGGCAAACAATGAACAAAGTAGAAGAAAAAGGGACCTAGCCATGTCAGTGTTCAAACTATGCTCCACAACAGCAATAATCAAAATTATTTGTACTTATAAAAAAGAAGAGGTTGATCAATATAACAGATAGACATTCAACATACTGAAGCAAACAAATATAGTAGTTTAGTGTTCGATAAACCCAAAGTTCCCAAAGTGATGGGATAAAGACTCACTATTGGAAAAAAAATAAATTTCTGGGAAAACCTGGCAGCATTCTGGCAGAAAGATACATATACAGCAATATATACACATACAGCAAGATAATATATACAGTATATATCAAATGTTATACCATAAACAGATTAGAGGAACAAAGAATAAACTAACTTTTCATATCTTTGGATAATAGAAGAGTTCATAACCAAACAAAGATAGAGAGTATCAGAGAAGATAAAAGGAAAAATTGAGATTATGTAAAATTAAAAAGTTTTCTTCACAAATAAATTCAAAGCAGATTTTCAATTCAAAGGAGAAAGTCAAACTGACTTTCTCCCTATTCCTCACACACAGAACTATGGCTCCCATCTCTGTGCCTTTTCACTGTCCCCTTCTTGTGTCTGGAATGCACTCCCCCTTTACTTCTGCCTCAGATTCTCTCTTTTTTTAAGATGTATCTCAGGTGCCATCTGCTATGTGAAGCCTTTCCTGATCTTCCCAAATGCTAGTACCTTTCCTCCCAAATTAACTTGTATTTATTTAACTACTTTGTATTTCTTAATTATATATATATATGCTATATAGAATTTAAATATACTTGTCATCTCATTAAAATATAAGGTCATTGTCAGTAGAGATTGTTTCATTCTTTGTCCCTAGCACTTAGCACTTATTGACTGGATCTGACAATGGTCATTTAGTTAATTTAGAAATATCGCCACAAGATTTCTATATGAGAACAGTGCTGTGTTTCAACAGTTTTTTTTTTCCCTTCTAAACTATTTTTCCCTTTACAGACAATCTGCCTACACTTTTTCGCAACAAAGGAAGCCGAAAATCAGAGGCAGAGGATGTTATACGTGCTATAGAGGTACCAGATACTTATTATGGTCCTCGGCTAAAATTCCCTCTCACTTTTGCTGATGTAGTACTTCTTATCGATGCTTTCAAGGAAAAGCAGGCAAGTAGAGACGTGGGAGCTGTACTGATTCAAACGCATGTATGTCACCTGCATTGTAACAGTGTTGAAAATGTCTTTAGTAATGTCATCTTTCTCAAACCAAGATTTGTTAAGCTGACGATGATGATGAAATAGCTTACCTCTAGTCCACATTTTATAAAACACTCTTCCAAACAATCGGACATTTTAAATTCACGGAAGTAAAGTTTTACCTGGTCAGTATTTGGGAAAGTGAAGACTCGAACACAGATCTCCTGACTTCAGTTTCATTTTCTGCTTGTATCACACTTGCTCTCTGAAGACATATAACTCTATGAAAGACCAGTTTGAGCTTCTGAGACTTGCTGGCCCACTGGTAGGCAGATGTGACAGCCTTGTTGGTATTTCTATATAATGCACCATATTTCGAAGACTCATTCTCATGTAGAATAAAGGGAGTCCAGGATAGATAGATTTTATAGATTATTGTCTGGAAATATCGACCTTCTAAGGAAGCCTTATCAACCTTCTAGTCTGCCTTGCAATCTAACTCGCAAACCAAACTAATATTTCCTTTTTAATAGGTATTCTTTTGTCCCAACCTGTGATTTGGTTGGCATAGGGAACTCTATGCATAGAAATACATCAGCAAATCCACAATGAACAGTTTTAGCTTGAGTTTAGGGGGTGGGGAGGGGCGTGGTACTGAAAAGTTCTTGCTCAAGGTCACCCAGTGAGTCAGGTGAGTAGTGAGAGGAGTGAGATCTCCATCTATAGTACCATGTTCCTAATACATATTTCCCTAGTTTATAGGCTGAAATTGATCCAATTCAGTGTTTTCCCAGGAGTTATAGTTGAATGCCTTGTAGTTGCTTGTTTCCATTTTTGTCTTTTAATGGTTGATTTATTTTTATTTTGTTGTTTGGTTTAAATAGTTGCAATAAGTTAACTAAGGATATTTGTTCTAGTTTGGCCTTGTTCTGCTCTTTATTTGGTATGCTTTTGTAAGCCTTCTACGATAGCAGCTTGTAGCTGTATGTAACACAGCTTCCTATGAGGGTGGTACTGACCTTTGGCAGAAAGATCAAATGACCTTCAAAGAATCAGTCCCTAATGTATTCATGGAAACATGAACTCTTAGAATTGGAAGGGACCTCAGAGGTCATTTATGAATCATGACTTCTCTCTATGACAATTGTGACAAATAGTTATCCAGCTTCCATTTGGAGACTTTCAGTAACAGAAAATTTAGTACGTTGTGAAGGCAACCCATTCCACTGATGGGCAGCCTCAATTATTTGAAAGTTTTCCTTTATGTTTCCTCCCTGTGTGTTCTAGCCATTATTCCTGCTTCTGCCTTCTTGGTCCAAACTGATGGAGTTTAATCCCTTTTTAAATGGCAGGACTTCAGATACTCCAAGGTAAAACAAGACATGACTCTTCCAAGTGTTTTTTTTTTTTCTGAGGCAAAATATCCAAACCATCCCATTGAAGGCCCAATCATCCCTAATCATCCATTTCTTCCTAAGGATTGACTTTGATTTCTGAAACCCTTCTGTTCCTCCTTCTCTCTCAATTGCTTTCTGTTTTCATAATTTTGTATTTACCTATACCTTGGCAAGTTGTTCAACCTCTGACTGCTTTAGAAAACTCTCCAAGGCTTAATGTCACTGAAGGGTCCACTTGCATTAGAACAGGAGGTTTTCCTCACCTGGGAGTTCCATATGCCTCCCTGTTTGTTCTAGCCATATTATTCCTGGTTCTGCCTAAACTGATGGAGATTAATCCATTTCCCATAGGCAGGATGCACTTGTATCCAGGAGAATAAAGGAATGTGCAGTTATGTGATGAAAATAAGATTGCAGGTCATGGTGTTTTAGTTTATCTTGAAGGTATTTTGTATTCTGTCGTGCCTATTGAGTTCCTGTACTTTGACACTGTAGTGATGTCTATAATGGTTTTTGAAACAAGAAGAGCTAAATGGGTAGAGTTCTGGGCCGGGAGTCAGGAAGACCTGAGTTCAAATGTGGCCTCAGACACTTACTAGCTGTGTGACCCTGGGCAAGTCACTTAAACTCTATTTACTTCAGTTTCCTCAACTATGAAATGGGGACTAGTAATAACATCTACCTTCCAGGGTTGTCAAGAGGTCCAAATAAGATAATAATTATTAAAGTGCTTAGCACAGTACCTGGCAATAGTAAGCACTCTATAGATGTTAGTTATCATTTTAAAAAATTATTACTACTAGCTATGTGACCTCAGGCAAGTCACTAAACCTCTATTTACCTCAGTTTCTTCTTTTGTAAAGTGGAGATTATAATGGCACCTACTACCCAGGGTCTTTATGAGGCTCAAAAGAAATTATACTTATAAAGTGCTTAGCACAATGCCTAAATTGTATATACTAGGAGCTTAATAAATGCCAGCTATTAGCATTATCATTATCTTAAAATGCAGTCACGTTGAAGACTCGATCCTTTTTTCATATTTACTGATCAGAGACCTCCAAAGAAAAAGCGAATGTCTCCTCCTTCCAACCTCTCTGGTTTGTACCCCCTTATTATTGTCTCAGGACCATCCCAGTATTAGACTTTAATTTACATGGGAGTCAAGGCAAAGATATTGAAGGCCTTCATCGTGTTCTTCACATATGATATCATGTTGCAAAGAGAATTAAGCCGTTTCACAAGTTTCCTTCTTGAGACAGGTGATGTAGCTCTGCAGTATATGCAATGGGTGTCCTCAACTGGATGCTGATTTGGTTTGTGAAATTTAAGTGGAATCATATACTAACTAGAGTTGGTAGGGACCCATACCTTACTGGAAGAATACATCTTTTTACCATGTCCTGTGCAGTCTCTGACTGTTGGTAGATGGTACTGAAGTGTTGTCATTGCTAGCTGTGTGACCTCAGACAAATCACTTAACCTTTATTTATCTGTTTCCTCTTTTGTAAAGTGGAGACAATAATGGCCCCTACCTCCCTGGGTCTTGAGGATCAAAGGAAGTTTACCAAATATCTTAAGGGGAACAGGGATATAGGGGAAACTTACTAGTGTACTGGGGCAGCTAGGTGGCACAGTGGATAGAGTGCCAGGCATGAAGTCAGGAAGACTTGAGTTCAAATCTGGCCTCAGACACTTACTAGCTGTGTGACCTTGGGCAAGTGACTTAATTGTTTACCTCCATTTCCTAATCTGTAAAAGGAGCTGGAGAAGGAAATGGCAAACTAACTCCAGTATTTTTCAAGGAAAACCCCAAATAGAGTCACGAAGAATCAGACATGACTGAAAAAAACAGATAACATGGGATGTGGGGATCGGGTGGGACCTGGATCTGTAATTCCATTGGCATATGGAACTCCCAGGTGAGGAAAACCTCCTATTCCGATGCAAGTGGACACCTCAGCAACCTGAAGCCTTGGAGAGTTTTCTGAAGCAGTCAGAAGTGAAACAACTTGCCACGAATTACACAATGCACATTTTGTATCAGAGGCTGGAGCCAAGCCCTAGTTGAGCTTCCCGGCTCTAGGGTCCAACTCTCTGTCCTTTTAGCCACCTGTTTCTATTTATGTTTCTATATTTTGTTTGCTTCAAGATAGAAGTAGAGTTATGCTGCATAACTCTCCTGGGAAACTGTCTGATTGACTCCAAGTGTACCTCAAATCAGCCATTTCAAGCACAGAGGCATCTCAAGGTTCAATGTGCATCTGAGGGCAGGGTTTTTGTTTTGTTTTGTTCACATACTTGAGAATGCAGCTCCTTTGCCTCTCAGCAGGTCAGCTTTATTTAATAGCATGCCATCCTTTAAAATCAGCGTAGGTGCCCAGTGTCAGTAATAAGGCAAGGTACAAGCAGATATTCAACACAACTCTGCCTTAGGGATAGAGATTGGACCTGTGATTTCATTGGTATAGGGAACTCCCAGGAGAGGAAAATCCCTCTACCGATATAGATGAGCACTTTCTCTGTATCTAGTGTTAGGAGAGAGTTCCGATTTAGCCTGAGACACGATCTCTGTGACCCTGAGCAAGTCACTTCATTTCTGACTCAGTTTATATATCTGTAAAATGGAGATGATAATAGCACTTGTCTCCCAGAGTTGTTGTGAGGATGGAGTAAGATAATAATTGTAAAGCACCTGGCATTTTGCCCAGCATATAGTAAGTACTATAGAAATATAAATTATTATTAATCATCATCATAGCAGTGATGTCAAACTCAAAGAGAAACAGAGACCACGGAACTGGACTAGATTCCTGTGGGCTACATATTGACTTGATAATGTAATATTCTCTATGTTTTAGTATTTATTTTATTTATTTCTATTTTATTGTATTTTTCAATTTTCTTAAATATTTCCCAATGTCATTTTAATCTGGTTTTGTCCTTGCTCAGGGGTGTTGTGGGACACCTCTGTTTAGAACAGGAAAGGGTTAAATGTCGGACCCCCAGCATTATATTGAAAGTATATATCAGAGACAGAACTTGGAGCCTTCCTGGCTTCCAGGCCACCTATCAACAAAAAAACATTGTTTCCCCATACAATTTTAGGAACTTAAAAGGTACAATAACAAATTAAAATTTAAAAAAATCATTATTTGGAATTATAACATCCCCTCACATTCAATCCTCAGTCTACTCAGGACTCAGCTTTCCTTTTTGATTCTCCCATTACCTAAAACCCACTTTTTATAAAATTTCTTATGGATAAATCACAAAGGGTTTATCTACCTGAAAATAATTTGAGAGATGACTAGGAAGCTTAAAAACAGACTTGAATGACCCCTGTCTACATAATATAACTGTAGGTTTCACTCCAACGATGTCTTTGATTTTTTCTTTACAGATACTTCATGCCCAGTATGTGCTACAGGTATTAATAGAAGTCAGGAAGGTCTTGAAAAAGTTGCCAAATATCATTTCCATAACATCTGCCAAATCCAAGGAATTAACAGTCTGTGGTAAGGTCAAACTCTGAGCATTCTCATAGGAATTGCTGATTTTGTACAATTTTAAAAGGTGAAAGTTTATTAAAGGGGTAATATTATTAAAGGGGTAAAACTAATAATACTGAATTATCCATGAGGATAATTCTAAATTCCATTTCTCCCCCTGTTGTATGTAGGAAATAAGCATGTGACAAATAAAGGATGTTTTAGTATTTTCTCAAGGCACACAATTTTCTGATATGCTGATATGACCACTTAGATGCTGTCTTCTTTCCCTCCTCTTAGCCCCATCAGCCCACTCTGTCTTTCCTCAGAATTCATCTTTCTAGTATTTGTCATTTCCTACTCAAATTCCCATTTTGGAACTGAACTCTATTGTGTTCCCAGGAGCCTCATCACCAGGAAACTCACACCCTTCAAGATTGCTTCAGGCTTGGCACTTACACCTTCTACACTCAATAACTTGTGAGTTCTGATCAAGGGGTTGGCGGGTGGAGCTAGGAGCTCCTCCCAAAGCCTCCTCTTAAAGAGGACTCCCAGACCAGCCATCTCTTCCTTCCTCGCTTTCATTTCCCAATTCCTCCTTTGGATTGGACTCCATTATTCTCCTTTCCCCTCTACCCCCACTATTTTCACATTCCTTTTGTGTATTGTTTTCCTGCTGTTTTGAGGGTATGGACTGTCTTTCTTTTTCATATTTGTAACCCCAGACATGAACACAGATCCTGGTGCTTAATAAGTGTTTGTTGATTGACTAACTGACTGGATTTCTTACATTGGCTATGTAGCTGAAGGAGGATCATAAAGATGGTTTCAGACATTAAACTATTCTCAGCCTTGATTGTTGCTTTTTCCAGCTGGTCTTTAGCTTTTAGGAAAAGCAGGGACATTTTAGGAATCTGTTCCTTCTGGTGCTAAATGATCAGGTTGGAGATTCTGCTACAGTGTAGGTAAGTGTGGCAGGCTGTTGTTTCCAGACACAGTACACATAGTTGGTGCAAAGCATGCTTGTAACCATCATGGAATGACTTGTGTGGAATAGCAATCTCAGTAACTGTGGGGTCTTCAAGTCACAAAACAATGATGGCTATTCTTGATAACAGGTTTCTTCTTCCTTTCTGCCTCCCTCCCTCCCTCCCTCCCTCCCTCCCTCCTTCCTTCCTTCCTTCCTTCCTTCCTTCCTTCCTTCCTTCCTTCCTTCCTTCCTTCCTTCCTTCCTTCCTTCCTTCCTTCCTTCCTTCCTTCCTTCCTTCCTTTCCTCCCTCCCTTCCTTCTGTATGGGTCAGAAGACCACTCACCCAAAATAACTCAGAGAATTCTCAAAGTAGAAGCAAAAACTATTACTATCTTTTTGGAGAAAGGGTGTCCCCAAGAAAGTCAGAAGGGAGGAGAGCACTACAGAAGGCAAAAGCAAGATTATAAAGCCCTAACGTGGAAATTCCGCACCTTCTCCACTGTCCCACCTTACCATTGGTTGGTAAGGCAGGCTCACAGGCTTCTTATTAATGCCAACCAATTGGCGCAAAGCCCTCTCCATTCATTAACCTAATTATTACTAATGAGGCTCTAATTTTGTTAGATAACATACGTAATACATGAGGTGCACTAAGCAAGCACAGAAACAACTCCAGAATACTGAACCCCCTTCAGTCCAACCTAGATGTGTCCTTATCTGGGTCTGAGTGTCCCAAGGCTGCTGTCTGCTTTCTGATTGGTCAAATCCACCTGCTGCTGCTGCCATGTCCTTTTATTCTATGTTATTTCATTTTTAGTATTATCTAGGAGTTCTCTGGGAACTGGGAACCCAACTTCTTCCCAAGGCTACTGACTGGTACTTTTTATCAGTAGTCTTGTTTCAGCAATTCTTGCAGTTCTATAGAAACTTAACCCTCTGCTACCTCTCACACTACCATTCCTTTCCCCAAACTAAAAACACCTCTAATTTGGCTTCAATAGTTAATCCAATCAATTGTATTAATACTCGATAGCTCTTATATTACTCATTGACTTACATTACTCATTGAAATACTCAATGACCTACATATATATATATATATATATATATATATATATGGAAAAGATGCTGAACTCAGTTACAAAATATAAGGAAATAATAAGAATGTATATAGGATGTTTAGAATGGGGAACCTTCACTGCAAGTTATCCCTCACACTTCCTTCCTTCCTTCCTTCCTTCCTTCCTTCCTTCCTTCCCTCCCTCTCTCCCTCCCTCCCTCCTTCCCTTCCCCCCTCCTTTCCTCCCTTCCTCCTTCCTTCCTTCCTTCCTTCCTTCCTTCCTTCCTCCGTCCCTCTCTCCCTCCCTCCCTTCCTCCTTTTCTCTTTATTTCTCTCTTTTTCTTTCTTTCTTTAAAAAAACAAAACAAAACAAAGCATTTCTCTTACTCTGGTGGGGGGGAATAAGATTTGATGCTCTAATTAGACCATTTCCATTTATAATATCTGTTATTGGACTTAATTTAACAACTTGTAGTCTGAGATGTGTGAGATGGGAAGGGCATTGCTCAGGTGTCCTATGAACAAGGGTGAGAAGTTCGTTGACTGCTTTGATTGAATTGTTACCTTATAGTTCATCATTATCACCAGAGCTGTTGACTTGTACAACTAATCAGGCTGTATTTCCATGGCAGTAAAGCAGAAATTTAGTTCATGTGCTATCCTCATTTGTCTTAGGGTGACAAATGCACTAGGGCAAATGTAAACTCTCCTTTATTCTCGTTTGAGTCAAGGACCAAGGAAACAGATCAGAAGGTTTCTTTTAATTGTCTAAGCTGAATCTGTAGCTACTTTTATGTTGTTTTCCTCCTTGGGTGAATCAATCTGGGTAGGAGTGAATTAGCTGGAAGATGTTAGAGTTCAATGTAGGACTATACATAACAATAACAGTACCAACAACAATAATAACAATTGTTCATATGTTCAGATTTGTAAAGTGCTCAAATTCTCTTGATTCTAAGTTTAGTACCCTATCTCTTGTGCCACTTAGCTGCAGGGATAGATGCCATCCAGTCCAATCCCTTAACTTTCCAAATGAGATTGTTAGTGATGGTATTATTTGAATACGGATTTCTCAGACTCATTTCTCAGACTCAGACCATTGTACTACATGGCTTTTGTAGCAGTGTAATGGTAATGTAATTTTTGAATTTGAAGATCCCTTTGTGTTGGTAAAAGTAGCAGGTACTTAACACTTAGATCAAGCCTCTGATTGGGGGAACAGAAGGTATGAATTCCTGTCTCCTGTTACTAACCTAACAGGAAGGGGTTGGCAGAAGGAACTGAAGTAGGTAATACTGTGCATATAAGAAAAGCCCCAGAGAGGCACAGTCAGAATTTCCTTGAGATCGAGATCTGGTGGCAGAGTAGCTACAGAAGAATGGAGAACTGAGTCCTGAGAACTTGTGGTGGGGGTGGAGCTTCTTCTGAACAGGATCCCAGGAAGCCAGAGCCAAGGCCCAGAGCCCAGGAGCCAGGAGCCCAGAGCCCAGAGCCAGGAGCCCAGGACCCCAGAACCCGGAGCCAGGAGCCCAGGAGCCCAGAGCCCAGAGCCAGGAGCCCAGGAGCCAGGAGCCCTGGAGCCCAGGTGACTGAAGCATGACCAGGATGCTGAGACTTTGTTTGTGGCTTGGTTGAGCCTTGAATTCCTTGGAGCAGAAATGGTGAAGGAGCCGACATGGACCAGACCCTGTGAACGCCAGGGTGGAGCAGCACCTCCCCAGAGAGCTGGCCAAGGAATTGGGAGCCATTTGCCATTGAACCCAGGTGAAAGTCTGGTGAATCCAGGTAGAATCTGGGACCATGGAAGGGGATCCAGGGAATCTGAGAACAGGCCCCAAGTCAAGATGAAGAAAAGACCTCTTCTTGGGTACTGAGTAATTATGTAATTATAGTTTACTAGTGACCTAAGGGGTGGAGGGTTTTGTGTATGATACTTAGTAAGACTTTACTGAATAAGTGACTGATTGTACTTTGAGTACTTTGACTATTGTTACCAATTAGTGAGGATTGAGTTAATCAGACTTTGCCCCAAGAATGGAAGACTTTGACTGCATACTTTGATGCTACTGATAAGTGACTGATTGAATTAACTTAAGAGTGACTATTTTACTTTGAGACTATGTTGTGAATATTATATTGTGATTTTCTATGATAAGTTGTAATATCGTGAATGCTGTATTTTGAATTATGCTGTACCTTGATTTTCCATGGATGTTTTGCTTTTGTTATGGAATAGAGTGGTCACTATACTGAGTAATCAGAACCTTAAAAAGCTGTTCACAGCAGCAGTTCTTCTGGAAAGCTTCTGTGCATGGCATTACAAGCAGCAAGTACCCTAGCATACCCAGGATGGCTACTAGCACAGGTTCCTAGATCTGCTTTTCTAAAGGAAAGCAACTCAGAATGGGTTAACAATCTTACTTTAATCAATCAAACACATATAATTTACCTACTTCAGGGGGGAAAGTCAGCACCCTGAACTTCAGAGAATACAAACAGAAGTTATAACAAAAAATAACACAATTAAGCAGACAGGGCTTCCAGCTGTCTGACCATTACATCCATACCTAGTTAGTTACCAGAGAGGGAAGCACCAACATCTGGGTTTTCAGAGCTGGAGGGCTCAATGGCTGCCCAGAGTCTCATATGGTCAAATCACACAACTCTTCTCAAAGTGAGCCCCAAAGCAAAACCTCACAGCAGGGTATATAGAGCCTTCTCCTGCCTCAGAGAATGTCATGGCCCTCTTGACCCACTGCCCAATCATAAAGTAACAAGGTGTGGGCATTCCTGAAAAACAGGCCTCCCATCACGGGCTCCATGTGACCACATTCAGCCTGTTAGAGGGCAGAGTATATTTTCAAATCAGGGAAGGTTCTCAGGGTCACTTAAGCCTATAAAAGGGCCAAGGGGCAGGGAAGATCTTCAGTTTCCCATTACCATAACAGCTTCTTATCTGCCCCATTCTTTTCATTTTAGAGGTGAGAAAATTAAGGTCTTTATAGCTAGTTGGTGACAGAGATAGGATTAGAATCCAGTTCTCCTGATTTCTAGTCTTGCATCTCCAATTGCCTTTTTAGACATCTCAAAATGGATGTAGTGTATGCATGGAATACAAGACCCCTCCCCAAAGGAAAAAAAAACCCAGAGCTTTCTCAAGGGAAAAACAGAAGCTCTTTATTTCCCTAGTCAAGTCTTGCAAGAGTTGGGCATCACCTACCCCAGAGCAAGCTGGTATAGGGAGGCACTGCACAGACATCAAGCAGACAGTTATATACCCCTATACAAACAATTCTAAGAAAACCCACAAAACCCCTCCCCAGTATCTGGACCTCTGTTCCCATTGGTGGGATATATGGCTTCACATTCCAAGTACCCAATGCAAACACTGATTTCAGCTATTTTCCTTCTTGAGCAAAGGCAGGTGGTTAAAAGAGCATGTGGGGGTGGTGGTGTAAGTGCCTGATTTCCCCCAAATCAGGTGATTTACAGGAAAATGAAACTCAGTCCTAGAGGGGGTTAGGACCTAGCTCAATTTTGGTGACTGCTGTTCCCATTTTATGAGAATACTTTCACCCATTTCACTCATGTAGATATCTTAAGCTCAACATCTCCAAAACCAAACTCACTAATTTTTGCTTTAGTCCAGGGGTGAGGAACCTGCAGTCTCAAGGCCACATGTGACCCTCTAGGCCCTTTAAACTTCACAAAACAAATCCCCTTAATAAAAGGATGTGTTCTGTGAAGTTTGGATTCTGTCAAAGGGGTGCACTTGAGGTTCCCGACCCCTGCAACACTTCTCCGTCCAGCTGCTCTAGTTCGGTAGAGGGCAACACCATCCTCCCAGGCATTCAGGCTCCAAACCTGGGCCTCATCTTGGACTTCTTGCTGTCTGTCACTCCCCATATCCAATGTGCTGCCAGGGTCTGTTGGCTTCACTTTTACAACATCTCCCTCTCTGATACAGTGTCACCTCTTCATGCTTGTACTGTTGCTATAAACTTGCTGGTGGTTCTGCCTCCTGATGTGTCTCTCCACTTCAAGCCAGCCCCCATTCGGCATCCACAGTGATTTTCCTAAAGCACGGATCGGACCATGTTTTCCTGCTGCTCAACAAATTTCAGTGGCTCCCCATCACTTCCATGGTCAAACAGAAAGTATTTGGTGTTCAGAGGTCTTCATCATGTATCCCTCCTCCCCTTCTCCCATTCACAGCTTTCCAGTCTTCTTATACCATATTCATCACCATGTATTCTTCAATCCAGTGATGCTGCCCTCTTTACTATTCCACAAACAAGACACTCCATCTCTTGGTTCTGGGCATTTTCACTGGTTGTTCCTCAGGCTTGAAAAGGCCTCCCTCCTCATCTTTGCCAGCTGACTTCCCAGATTCCTTTGAAGCCTCAACTAAAATCACTACTGCAGGCATCATTTTCTAACCCTTCTAGATGCCATTCTCTCTTTACATTCATTTTCTCTTTTGTTTTCATATTGAAACTCTTCCATAGTTTTTTTTTATAGAGATGCTTTATTTTCTCTGATAATGTGGAGAATAGAGAGACTTTCTCAATTCCCTCCCTTTTCAGAGGCAACTGTGGATTTGTTCAGGGGACAAAGTGGATAAAATGGAGTTTAGAAGACATGAGAATGAACCCTGTCTCAGGGATTGTAAAGTCAGGCACAAGCAGCTTTCCAGAGGATTGCTGCTGTAAACAGCTTCAAGGTTCTGATTACATAGTATAGTGAACTCTCTATTTATTCAGTAATAAACTAAGACAAAACATTGATAGAAATCAAAGTACAGCATTCACAATGTTATGACATAACAAGTTATCACTAAAGTGGACACATAGTTTTCACCAAAGTGGCCACATAGTTTTAAACAAAGTACAATCATTCAGTAAGTCCTTAACTCAGTCATCCTTAAGGAGCAAGCAAGGGAAACAAAATACAAAGGTCAAAGTTCTCCATCCCTAGGTCACATTGTCTTAATCTCTCAGTCAAAAAGTCTTCTTTCTTCTTATTTGGAGATTAGTTTCCAATCATTCTTAATTCAACCATCCTGAAGAGGTACGGGATACAGAGCACAAAGTCCTCCCATCCCTAGGTCACAGTAAATCATGATCTTCTCAGTTGGCATTAAATACCCAAGGAGAGGTCTTTTCATCTTGACTCAAGGCTGGCTCTCAGATTCCATGGTCCCAGCTCCCGCCTGAATCTACCCAATTGTCTCCTGTATTAAAGGGCAGGCAGCAATCAGTTCCTTGTCCATCTCTTTGTCCAGTTCTTCATCCAATTCCTTGTCCGGTTCCCACTCCATATTGAGGCTCACAGTGTCCAGTCCACCTCAACCCCTTCACAGTTCCTGTTTCTGGGAAGACAAAGTGTAAAAGAGCCCCAATAACACTCATCCACGTGGCCAGCACCATCATCAATTCATTATCTGCCTGTGAATTCAACACAGACCCCCCAGCAAGGTCTGAGACCTCCACACAAGTTGTCACGATAGTCCTAGGCTGAAACCCTCCTCCAGGACTTCTGTAAACAGACAATAAGAAAATCCCCTCTCAGGGCTTCCAGTAAGGTTCCAGGGCTTCTGTACAATAGCCACGTCCTCTTATCAGTGACGAATATGATAAAGTAACATCAAAACAGACAGACAAAGTACTGGCTTCCTCCCACTTCTGTTCTTTCTCAGCCGGGCTTCTCCTTATATATGGTCATTAAGCTCCTCCCTGTTCCACCCATTTCTGTTGCATTAGCAACAAGGTTTTACAAGTTCTATGTCTTAACAAAAGACTTGATATAATCATGGGCAGGCTTAAAAGAAACTTGAACTGAAACAAGGTGCTAAGTAATTAAATAGCTGAAAAAAGGTGTTAACTACTTCTTTGCTTGCCATTATAGACATTTACTAGTTGGGCAAATTGCTTAACCTTTCTCAGGTCTTAGTTTCTTTATCTGCAAAATGGGTATAATCGTACTTAATGAATCATGGTTACTAAGTTATAATAATAAAGTTATGAAGATAAAATAAGATAATAACTATAGAGTCCTTTGTCACACCTTAAAGCAATGCTAGCTATTGTTTTCTTGTAGGAGAGAGGTGGACTTGTGCTTTGAGCATAGATAACAAAAATACAAACACTTCTCTCTGAATGTGAAGGCTTGATATCTTACTTCTACTGGACATATTACAAACGGGATTCTTTTTTTAGGCATAGACTAGCTGGTTCCTGACTTTCCTTCCAAATCTGGAGTTCTATGATTTTGTGAGGTCCCTTAATCTTAAATTTCTGTCACATTGAGACCGATCTTTTCCACCCTCATTTCCCACTTGGATCCATTTCAAACCCTCCTCTCTTTTTGCCTGGATTATTGGTCTAGTCTCCTAAATAGTCTTCCTATCTTAAGTTTCCCCTTCATGCCACTGCCTAATGAACTTTCTCTCCTTTTGTTTTCATTGAGACCCTATAGGAAGAGTTAAAGCTCTGTATGGATCAGTGCCTTGTGCCTGTGTTAGGAATGGGGCAGGGTTGGTGAGAGTGAGAGAGAAGAAAGCTCTCTGGTCTTTTCTGCCCCCTCCTCCACCCTGTATCCCCACCCCCTGCTCCCCACCATGCCATACTGACTCTCAAAAGAAAGCTAGCAACTGGTTATGGAGACATAGACTATGAAAAATGCTAAAAAATTGAAGATGATTAGACAATGGCATTGAATAAGTTAATACCTTAAATTGTGTGATCCAATGAATGCTGTATCATTCTTTCTATAGAACGTACTAAATAATGCTTTTAAATTTGTTTTCTAGGTGATATACATGGGAAGCTTGATGACCTGTTTTTGATCTTCTATAAGGCAAGTGACAGTTGCATTGAATATTTTTATTCTTTTTGAGAGTCAGAATCATGACAGATTGAAATATCTGTTTTGTTAAAAATGTCTAAGAATACAGCTATATCTTATAGACAGTGATATGTGGTGGATAGAGCATGTGACAAAGTCTGAAAGGGGCTGAACTGCCCTGGGTAATTCACTTAACCTATCTTTCAGTCCAAGTGTTTTCATGTGTAAACTAGGGACAGAGGCAGCCAGGTAGCATAGTAGATAGAGTGCCTGGCAGGAAGTCAGGAAGATTCCTTTTCTTGAGTTCAATTCTGGCTTCAGACACTTACCAGCTGTGTGATCCTGAGCAAACCACTTAACCCTGCTTGCCTCAGTTTCCTGATCTGTAAAATAAACTAGAGAAGTAAACAGCAAACCACTCCAGTGTCTTTGGCAGGAAAACCCCAAATGGGGTCACAAATAGTCAGCCATGACCGAAAGAACTGACTAACAACAAAAACTGGGGATGATAATAGCACCTACTTCACAGGGTTACTATGAGGTTCAAATGAGATAATACATGTACTACAAGCAGTTGGAAGTGCCACATAAATGCTATGTATGATAATACAGTTGTCTCTTATAAGCAGAGGAGAGTACTTGTATTAAGAATGTAAATTTTGAAGATCTTCCCTGCCCCTAGGCTAATGTGCACCTGAAGCCTGGGGAGGGAGGCTTGTTTTTCAGTAGATACTTCTTGATTGGCCAGTGAGTCAATAAGGTTGTTACATTCTCTGAGCCAGGAGAAGGCTATATAAGCCCTGATGTGTAGCTTTGTTTTGGGACTCACTTTGAGAAGTGTTCTGTGATTTGATCTGAATTCTGGGAAGCTGTTGTTGAGAGTCTCCCGGCTTTGAAAAACCCAGATGCTGATTTGGTATGGATGTAATGGTTGGACAGTTTGGAAATCTGTCTACTTGATCTGTTTCTCTGACTTGATAATTCTGTCTGTATATTTTGAAGTTTGGGGTGCTGACCATTTTCCCCTGAACAAGGTAAACGATATATGTCTGACTGATTAAAGTAAGCTTGTTAACCCATTTTGAGTTGCTTTCCTTTAACAAAGCAGATCCAAGAACCTATGGTAGCTGCAAACCCTGAGGACGCTTGGGGTGCTTGCTGCTACAGTACTCAAAACAGTATTTATTGGATTTGGAGTTAAAAGACCTTGGCTCTGTCTTGGCCATACTACTTACTGTTGTCTGACCAAGCCACTTAATTTCTTTGGGCTTCACTCTCTCTATCTTTAAAAGAAAGGACTAGATGATCTATAGGCTATCTTGCAATTCTAAATCTCCTTTAGGGCTCACATAAGACCCTTGGAAACATAAACCCAGAAGGTGGGGGTTGTATCTCTATTTAATTTATTCTGGAAAGCACCTAGTATACCACCCACACATCAGCAGTCTCTGAATAAAATGCTTTCTAATGATTATGTTGATCATCATCATGATTATACAAAATTAGCTTTTAAGTCATCTATTCTACTGTATAACTAAGCTCCCAGATGTAAGGAATGTATTACAATGAGTTCTAAATGGCTTTGCTCCCTGCCATGATTCACTATCTTTCAGCTCATCAGTTTCCCTTAAAACAAAACAAAACAAAAGAACTCGAAAACTAACGTTCCATAATTATTCCTCCTTCAATGGCATTCAGTAGTATGGGTCAGCACACACTGAGGCTGTTTGGAGGTGACAATCTCTGTTTTCTGATGAGACGGCAGTTGCAAATGTGGATGTTTCGCTTGAGAAAGCCTCAACAGAGATGACAAATCCAGAGGTGAGCACAGGATTAATCCCTCCAGTGTTCGCCAGGTTCTTTACTTCCTGTCTTCCACGTCCCCTTGGGGTGTTGGCATGGTTTTTCTGACCTTTCCACATGTCTCTGAAGGGCTGGAAGGAGTAGGTTGGATTGCAGGATTGAATGTGTCCACCACTCTGACCTCTCAGGAGCTTAGCATAAAACACTAGGTGATTATCATTGACGACCGGTGTGCTTCACTCAGTAATTGTTAAATACCACAGTGTGGAAAATAAGGATCATTGTACTTCTAACATCAGTGATAAAAAAGTTTTCTCATCTATAAAATTGGAGGATAGAGTCTGGTGATTGGAAAGATGTTGCTTTCCACAACCTCTCCAAACTAAAAAAAGCTAAAGAAAGAAATAAAAAACCCGAAATACATCCACATAGAGAGTAAATAGAACTGAATACATAAGATTAAAAGACAGAAACAGTATCCAAGGTAAAAATCTTACAGACTGTCTATCCAACACCACATGGTGGGTGTAGGCAGAACAAACAAATTTATAGGGTTATGTTTCAGAGACTGGCCATGAGTGAAAGGAGATACAATCTTTGTTTGGGGGTTGAGGAAAGAGAGATGACAGCTGAGATGAAAGGAAGAAAGTCTAAGGATCCAGACAAGATAATCCAATGAAGGCAAAAGGAAAAACAGGTAAAAATTCAAGTCCAAAAGACACTGCTCAAGTATTATATTCCTGAAAGAAAAAGAACAAAAAAAAATTCCCTGTGAAAAAGAGAATTCTGCAAATTAATGAAACAACAGCAAGAAACTCTAGAATGGATTAAAAGATGATTCAAACTTAAAAGAAGGTAATAGGATGGAAATTAAGTTAGAAATCATATCTCTTGAGGAAGAATTAAAGAAGATAAGCAACAAGCACCAAGTATGATAAGGCATTCCTATCTCTGCTACTGGGGAGACTGAGCCTGGCTGATTACTTGAGGTCAGAAGTTCTGAGCTGCAATAGGAGTAGAACCTTTTGGGTGTCTGCACTATGTCTGGCACCAATATGATGAACCCCCAACAATGATAGCTACCAAGCAACCTCAAGAGAGGTAACATGGGCTAGGTAAGAAATGGAGCATTCAGAATGTCTTTGCCAATCAGTAGTGGAACTGAGCTCATGAGTGGTCACTTAACTCTAGCCTGGGCAAGATAGAAAGACCTCAAAAACAAACAAACAAACAAAAAAGATAGAAAGACCTCCAAAACAAACAAGTTAAAAAAACATGGATGAAAAATCTTCACAAAGAAGTATAAGTTCTGAAAGAAAGTATAACAGATTTTGAGTGAAAAAATATAGAAATAAATTCTGGCAGAACAAAAGCAAAAGACAGTAGTAACTTTAAAAGGACATGAATTTTATATAAGCCAAAGCAAAGCATCAAGACAGGATGTGTGGAGATAAGAAGTATAAATATCCGTTAAAAAAAGATGACTCTCATACCATAGCAAATAAAATTATACAATTGCTCAGAATTTTTAAAAATTATAAATAGCAGATTACTGACTGCTAGCCATCTCTAGTTGTCCTGATCTCTATCTGGCCACTAGACCCAGATGACTCTGGAGGTGAAAGTGAGGCTGGTGACTTTGCACAGCCCTTGCTCACTTAAATCCGATTCATTTACACATTAGGGCATCACCTTCCTGGTGTCATGGTTCTCTTCTAGAAGGAAAGACAAACAGCAGCAAACAGCTGAGTAGCAGCAGCAGCAACTGACTGCTGTTAGAGAAAACCCCCATCTTTGAAATTCCAAGTTGTAGCAGTCAATTTTCATAATATTAACACCAATTAATATTTTTTCAAGCAATCAGAAAAAGGAACTTTAGCTATAATAGAACATCAATTTGAATAAACTCAGGAATATTCCAAAGGCATGAGTAATCACAGGAAAGAATGGAACAGGACATTCCAAAAAGCAAAGGAACTGAAGTTGCAACCCAAATCTTACACATTTCTTAGAATTAGGGTACAAGGCTCCACCAAAACTAAAGTAAACGAAAGTAAGATAATAAATATATAAAACAAATAAATACATAATAGAATAGAAAGTGACAACAGAATAAGCATAATAACTAAGAACTGGAGTGGAGTAGAGAATAGAAAATTGTTGCCCCTGAAACTCTACTTCTTATGAGGGAACAAGGAAGGAATAAAGGAATAACAAATAAGAATATAGCATAAATGAGGGAATAGAAATCAACAGAGAACAGATGAAAATAGAAACTGGTTTGTGGACAAAATAAATGAAAACATAGAAAAGGACACACAAATGTTCCATAAGCTAAGAGGTTGAGAGAAGGATGATTTTGAGCCACATACTTATCTAGTCAGGAAAAGGGGAGGGAGCATTTAAATCATCACATGAATCAGTGAATGGCTGTGTGAATGAAACAGATGTTGAAAATTTTAAGTAAATTCAAAGAATTTGAGATAGGGAAAGTCATTAGGGGAAAATATCAGCTTAAAAAAGAAAGGGAATGATAAATCAGTAAAAAAGACAGAAGAGAAAAACACAAACCTAACAATAATGACCTCAAATTTAAATAGATTAAGCAGCACAATAAAACAAAAGGCTAAATGGACAAGGAAAGAAAACTCAAGGATTTTCTACATACAAGAAAGACATCTAAAAATAAAGGCACATGCAGAATGAAAATTACAGGCTGGAACAAAATTTATTAGGAACAGGTGATTCCAAAAATATAAAAGTTCCAATCATTTTATCAGAGAAACAAAAATAAAAATAATGTCAAGGGATAAACAAAGAAGTTGCATTATATTTAAAGGTACTATAAACAATTAAACAGCATCAGCTCTTAAAGTATATGTGCCAAATGGTATATCATCTTTAAAGAAATATTGACTTATCTCTGAATCATACCTCACTTCCTCTACCGGAAACGGGGATATGGATGTGGAATGTGGCAAATGCCACATCAAACATTGTTGATGCGTTAAGTTGATTTTTGCTAACCTGTTTTTTTTTTTTTAATGTTTGTTCTAAGTAAGGCTTTTGATGTAGAGGTACGGGGATGGAATATATTTGGAAATAAAGTGATATCAAAAACAAAAGGCATTAGTTAACGATACACAAGAAGGTTGGATTAGACAGTCATAAGGTCTCTTCATTCTCTAAATTTCTATGAAATAGAAATCCGGAATTTCTATGACATAAACACTTTGACCAGTAAAGAATATTATAGAATTGTGAATTATTGTTACTACTAATGATAAGCATACATTTTAGAACTTTCTGGAATCTATATTGATCTGTTGGTCTTCTTGAATGAATCAAAACTTGGATTGGTGTTCCTTAAATTATGATTTTTAAAAGTTCTCTAAAAGACTTGATCAGAGCAAAAAAAACTTTAAAGGAATACTAATCTCAGAATTTTCCTTCTTTGAAAGTCTGTCTTACTGCTATATCATGAGAATAACAGTTTGGGATAGCTCAAGTATTTATTGAGAGGGACATTTATTATATTGAATCACATAATTTCCCTTGTATTGTTTACAGATTTTTTTTATACCTAAACAATGAACACCTGACATCATTCAACCCAGAGTATAATTTCCTCCCTTTTGTAGGCTGTTGTGGTTCAGCATGATGTTTTCATAATGAAGCTTGTAAGGCTTGTTTAGAGTGGTTCAAGAAATGTGAATAATAGGCACTCTTTCATTTGCTTTCAGTAAAAAGAGACTTAATTAGACACAGCTTATATCCCTTTAATCAAATGTTCAAGGTCATGACTGCTGCTGTTAAGTAGACCAATAAGAGATTGCATTACATGGATAAAAGAAAATTCTTTTATTTCCTTGCAAAAGTATTTCTGAGGGAGATGTATTTTAAAAAATATTTTCTCCAGCAATTTAATAAAAAAGTTATAAAAATAAAATATACAAAGTTATTCTACACAACAAACTTATTAAGTAGCTATGTACCTGTCACTAGTCTAGACATTAAAATGCAAAATGATACATACTTATCTTGTTCTCAAGGAGTTATATAATCTGCTAGGGGATATGCAAATTTTTAAGAGGTAGAGCCTAGGTAAAAACAGATTTATATTTCTAAGGATGCTTGGGCCCAAAGTACAAATGGTCATTGGGAGAACTCATTCCGGGTATGATAAGGTATAATGGAGGAACGGGTCAATTGTACAAAGGGGTTGGGGGAGTAGGGTGTGGGATACATACCAAGGTTATGCTTAAGGTTCTGTGAGCTAGGCTGCAACAATATGTTAACTGAGAATTACCAAAAGAGCAGGCTGGTTTTCAAGAGGCAGAAGAACTATAGACCAAATTGCCATTCATGCAATGGGTGCGACAAAAGATAAAATGTTGGTTGAAATTTCTATGGGACCTGGCCCATATAGGGCTGATATTCATTCATGAAATAGCATAGGACTGAGAATATGTGGTGAACCATGTGTAAATACTTTTGTGGTTTTGCCTGTTTTTAAATTCCCCTTTCCCTTACCTATTTTTTTTCCTTTTTGGAGGGCAATTGGGGTTAAGTGACTTGTCCAAGGTCACATGGCTAGTAAGTGTTAAGTGTCTGAGGCCAGATTTGAACTCAGATCCTCCTGACTCCAGGGCCTGACTCTATTCACTGTGCC